>NC_049214.1:27403788-27703788 GCF_013347855.1 Anguilla anguilla
AATACTTGTGGAGTAAACCCCATAAGACAAAGACAGGCATCTGCGATCCATTGACTTAACAATAGCAACAGAAAGGGAGTTCATTCTACAGATAATTTATTTGTGACATTTAGAGGTGTCATGAAAATAAATATGACGAATGAAATGGGTATTTCCGCGCTGGCTTACAAAGGGCATCTGAAAGTATTTTGGTGGTTTGATATTCAGTATCAGAAGGTTCTTACTGTATCTCAGGGGATAAATTATTATCAGACTGGATGGAAGATAAGAATTTTGAAGGAATCCATTTTAATTTAGATTGATTTTATAATGTCCACATCAACAGATTTCTGTTTTCAAATTTTGCCATATCTAACTACGTAGTGGGTATTTTGAAATTGAGATGTTTGCTTTCAGATTTTGAGATTATTTTATAATGTTCTAATGGTGAGATGTGTGTTTTCTGATCTTAGCATGTCGAACCACTGTGAGCATTTTGAAGATTTTGAGATTTATAAGAGACCCATAAAATCTGAAAAGAAAATATAGAATATTGTTGCACAAAGTTTTAGTTACTGGCTGAATGCCTTTGAAACTCTGCATGGAACAGTAAGTGTTAGTGTTAGTGACAGTGTTTGACTGAGCAGTGGCGCTATTAGAGTTCTTACGCTTGATTTACACCAGGAGTTGAGCAGACGCGTTCCGCGCCGCGCGCTACGCCAGGCTGCAGCTGGTATAAACGCCCTAATCCGCTAGTAAGGGCGCCAAAATAAAGCGGACGCCAGACAGCGGCTGCCACACAACCGCTCCGCTCCTGGTGTGGCTGCTCCGGCCGTACCCCCTGCCTGCAGTTACCCTTTCTGCCACTAGATGGCCCAGAATTACTGTGAGATTAACAACAGACCATGAGTACATGACCGCTTTGAAAGGAATTGATTTGCTCTTAAAAGATTAAACAACTGCCTGCTGACTGACTCTTACTGACTCTTACTGTTTGCTTGCTGCTTAAGCTTGCTGCTTGCAGAGAGTGAGGTACATGCTCTTTTTCGAGACCTGCAAACACAGGGTGTGAATTTAATATTATTGGTTCTGTTTGTAACTATTAAATGTAAGCTTCATAAAAAAAATTCTCACTGGTGCTATGTTGCTAAAAAAAAAACCTAAGGTCAACATTAGCAACATTCCACACCAGGAAATGATTAAAATATGGCTATATTTGGACGGACCCGCTAACACATAATATAACTGGTTCAGTGACGTACTTGCCATTGGAAAATCTGTGCTGGGAGAGAGGGTGCCAGGGTCGAAGGCCCCAGGGTGTGTTAGAGAGAGGATGGAGACATAGATAGCACTGTGTGTCCCTGTTACTATGGAGAGATGTCATGACATCACTTTCACTTTGTGCCATTGTTAGAGCGTGTGAATTATTCACGTGGTGCCCACCCCTACCCCACGCTGCCATTGTTTCCTTCATCGTTTCAATGGTGAGAAAACGTGCAGCGTGGCAGTTACAAAGTAGAGGAACCCTAACTGCTCTCCAGTACACTGTTCCCATTGTGTGACAGCAAGGAAATAGCCAAGCAATATGATGTCTTTGGAATGCAGTGTTGTTTATTATGCTTATGTTAGGGAACGTCTGAATTTGTTCCTGCTACGGCAAAAACAAATGTAGCAGACATCACTTCGTTAGCAATTTCTGCTGTCTCCTCAACAGCAATAACAAGACACTCCTCTCCATTCTCTGATTAGCTGCAGGAATCGTGGGAAGGCTCCTTTCATTTAGTCCATTGTTGTTGCTGACCAAATAGCCTCACGGTGATCTAAACAATAGCAGGAAATTGACCAGGGAGGAGGCAGAGGGTTCCTAAGCTAAGAGCTTCCTGATTGGCTGCTGTGGTTAAGAATAACCAAGACAGCAGTCCTTTGGGAAAGAAACTATGCCTCTCTCAGAGCTACAGGGATGCTCTCGTTTTAGGTGTTTTTTTTTAAAGTGGTATTAATTTTCTTTTTTAAAAGTAAGTACATTTTTATATGCATGGTTCATGTATGGATATGCACTTTTTATTTGATACCTATTTGCCATTCTTATTCATGTGATATTGTTCAGGCCAGTAATAAAGAAATAATTTGATTTTGGCTGGCATTTTTTTAAAAAGTGTCTCAAGGTATGATATACAAGTCAGAGCTTTTCATAAGATAAATCATAGTATTTTGCTGCAGGGCACTGTTCTGGGGGATATATTGTCTGTGTGAGGAATCTGTTGCTGTTTTAATGGAAAAGGCAGTTATTGGTTTGGTCGTGTCTTTCTGCAGTGGTTCCCTGCTTTTGTGTTTTTTTAATTATTTTTTTTATTTTTTTATTATTGCTGAATAGGAGAGTTTCTTCATCTGTGCCACTCTCTTTCTGAAACTGATTCGTTTGAAAAAGAGATGCTGGAGGGTCTAGAAAAGAGAGGGCCTACTGAGCCCGATGGAGTGGACAGTCACTGAGAAAACGTCATGGATGCTACGCCAGAGGCTAACGGATCTGAATCTACTCTTAAATTCTGTAAAGAAGACGGCAACTGCAATCAAACAATCAAAAATCCGTTTCACTGAATTAGAGTAAAATTAAAGTCTCAAGAAAACTGATCGAAACGGTTTTATAGCCACACATTTCGTTTCTGTATTGCGTCAATAGGATTTTGATATCATCTTTATTTGCATAGTCCCAGATCCCGTTCTCTGTTTTTCATGCAAGTGTGTTCGCACCCACCTGCCAACAGCTGGCTCAAACGGAATATTTTTGTTCTGGTGGGGTCATGTGACTTCCTTTTACTCCCTTTCCTTCCTAAAGAGAAAGAGCAGATGTGTGTCATATAAATGAGCTCTACATGTGCTATCCCCATATCCCTCCGCCTGTTGTTTGTTTACCCTGTTCAGGTTAATTAGGTCCTAGCGTTAACTGCACAACAATGTGTGGCGGTACGTCTGGGTATTTTATCGTCACGGTGACGAAAATGTGTAGGCCCCACTTCAGCAGAATATGTGGAACGGGTCATAAAACTGATCATTTCCAGAATAATACAGGGAGTATTAATAACTGAGGTCGTAGTAAGTCTGTTGATTCTTTGTCTAATCGACATTCGTGTTGAGCAGGCAGGCCAGTCAACATTATTGTCAGTGTCATCTGCACATCATTGGCCCAAATGTTCTAAGTTATACTACACAGTGAAATTCAACTCTAAACAGATCAAATTTGATCCCTTATTCCAGAGTGGGACCAAATGGTATCTGTTAAGAGTTGAATTAACACTGTTTGAGTGGACTTAACACTATTCATTTTACTGTGTAGAATCATGCGTTCATAAGTTGTATGTATATTATTTACATATCAAATCAGTGCAATTTATATGTTGGTTTTTTATGTTTGGCAGAGGTGGAAAGTCCAGGAGTCAGATAGTAAAATTCCTGTCATGTTTTTCTTCCACCAGTGAACTCAGCCAGCTGATTTCACTAATTAGTTCCACCTCTTGGCTTAAGAATTCTGCTAATTAGCTAATCCAGGTGATTTGAACAAATTACTGGGGAGGAGTTTTACTTTCTGAACCTGTATTTTCCACCTCAGGTGTTTGGACGTGTTGTGCCTGTACGCGCGCCTGTGTGTGCGACTGTTCCTTTGCTCCGCTGATTTTACGTGACATGCTTTCTCCGTGGAACGATTTGCGGAATTGTGGAATGAATTTGGCGGAATACGTGGCAGGCGTCGGATTCTTTTATTCTTATTCCTTTCCTAAGCCCGAGATTACTGCTTGGCATCCTGACCCTGGGGTCACGCAGTGCGTCACTGCGAGCCTTTTGTGTTCCTGAGTGTTCGGTGAAATTCGGCGGGAAACGAAAGCGAAAACAGATGCTGACGGGAGCTCGAGAAGCGTCGTGAGGAATAACGGGAATAAATCCTTAACGGGAGGAGAGCGAAACTGCGAATGCGATCTGCGTGAGCTCCGCGGAGCTGTTTCCCCTAAAAGTCTTTCTCCTGTCACAGTAGATATTAACAGTAAGCTTTGGCATTTCGCTTGTAATTTCCCCTGTCGGCGTCGGGGATGTTTTCGGTTATACGGCGCAAACGGCCGACGCTGTGTTGTTTGAGATCATGTGTGATTTCGTATGGTGTTAACGTTAGCTTAGTCTGTATCGAGCGTAACAGGGAAATTGGTCCCTGCTGCAGCATATGGGCCTGTTTCTAAATGACGGTTCTCTGTCTGCTGCGCAGTACAAACTGTTACAGCTGTGAGCTCAGATCTGTGTCACGAGCTCATCGAGCTGCAGGGCCTCTAATCTGGGTCATCTGGTCCACGTGCTGTTTTACTGCAGACAGACCTGGGTCAAATACCTATTTGTTTTGGATTCAAGTACTTTTCTGTGCTCTGTTGATCTTGTCTGGTGTAATTGAGCCTGCCAATATGACCAGAAGGCGGGGTTTGCAGTTTTTTTGAGAGTATTTAATTGGTTCCAAAACACCAGACAAGATCAGTAAAGCGTAGAAAAGCATTTGAATCCAAAACAAATACGCATTTGACCCAGGTCTGACTGTGAAGATCCTGTGAGCTCTCTTCTACAGCCTGACTCAGGGCCTCCCTATGAGACATTGCAACTGTAATCCAATTATAATCCATGCATAAGAATCCATGTCAGCACTGTAGCTTCATACTCATTATTTTAAACTGTTTATTTGGATGAATTAAAGACAAAACAAGCTGAAGGTCAGATTTATAAATGCCTGTTTGAGTGGTAACCCCAACCTAAACACTATTCTTTGTTTTTTCACATGAAACAAAAGTTCCTTTAAAGAATATCAACAAGCACCCCAGTGTAACATTTTTGTAAGTGTTTGTAAAGCTCTGTGAAATTGTAGTAATTACTGCTGGATGGTAATCACAGTAAGAAATATGTTAATTATGTAAAAACTTGTTTTAAACAATGTGCATTTCCATTACTTGTACTGCTGTGATCTGGGCTTGTATTGCTACACAGTAAAATAACAGTATGCTACACACAGTAACATATCGCTGTCATTTATGAATGTGGGTAAAAGTCAGTTTGGCTGAAGCGCTGTTCCTGTGTTTTAGATTGGAAGGGGAGATTGGGCTGCTGGAAAGGGAGGAGTCACAGATCTCTGCCAAAGAGCAAGTGCTGAGAGAGAAGCTGAGGGAAACCGAGAGATCAATCGAAGATCTGCAGAAGGTGAGCTGGAGAACCTTTCCACTGATGTTCACTTCATCAGAATGTAACTAATGGTGCCATATATATGGACACATGCTGAGCTTTTAGAAGGTAGATTTTGATTGAATTTGTACAACATGATATTCTGTATATTAACTGTTATGTTGCATTTTACCATCAGAAATATATTTTGATCATTGACGTATTATATTGATGTGATAGACTGCATTTGGCTTATTAATTTAATACGCTACTTTTGTCTGCTTGCTTTTCAGAGTCTTCAAAACCAAGATGGAGGTAAGTACTTAGCCTTATGTCACAATTTTTAAAACCATGTTATGACAATTACTATGATTTATTTTTGTATTTTGTATTGGTGTTAGTGCTGTTGGGCTCAACTCTCTTTCGGGGGGGGGGGGGGGGGGTCTGAGTTCCCCCCGGCTTCCACGTAATTCGAACTCTTAGCGGAGGCCACTATATCGCGTTGCATTCTCCAGGGTAGCTGCATGCAGTGTGTGTACATTCATTCCCACGCGTGTTCACATACATCCACGCATTTGCAGTGGAGGTGATAACTTGTCAGGGCAGCACGCTAGCACCCTTTCCCTTTTGCCTCAGCGAGACTGTAGAATTCCGATCGCAAGGCAGAACGACTGTACTTTGTTGACGCTGATCCCCGTATTCAGAGCGCGCTCATTGTTCCCTCTAATACAGCCTCGCTGCGTTTGCTGCCTAAGCACAAAGCTGCCCTACAGAAAGAAAGGGAGGGGGGATAGAGAGGGGTGGGGAGGGGGGGGGGGGGGTAGGGGGACATCTGGGGGCTTTGGGACCGAAAGGTCTAATGTCACTTCCTCTTTCCACTCTCTGCCCAACAGATGCAGTGAATTACATTCATTCCCGCATCCCCGACCTCCCGGAGCTGTACTCCAAAACAGCGGCCAAGGCTTCTGGCGATGAGCAGCTGCCAAAGAAGGCTGGTAGGTCTGGAGGGGGGAGTGGGAGGAGCCAGACTGGAGCAGGTTCTGGCCCAGGACATGCATGGCCCAGGACGGGGGTGCTGTATGGGCGGGGGGAGGGGGTGGGTGGTGCGGAAGTTAGGGTGATTTCAAGGGCAATGACTGACAGGGGCCCTCAAAAAATATTGCAGCATAGGGTGTGGTTCTGGGGCCCAGTGTGGGATCATTTTTTGGGGCCTACAATCCCTGGTGGCACACTTGCTTATGGAGGTTCTCATTTTACATGATACGGAATGGTGAATTGATGATGATTGCCTTTTCCCCGTCTCTTCTTCCCGTCCCCTTCTGCAGTGATGTACGCCGTGGAGGTCAGCGTGGAGAAGGACAAGAAGACGGGCGGCACGAAGATCCTCTCCACCTCGGCCGTGAGCCCGGAGAACGTCCACCAGCGGGGCGTCAAGGTCTACGACGACGGGCACAAGATGGTGTACGAGGTGCGCCCCGGAGGTCCGGGCACCCTGGAGAACGGGGTCCACCCCTGGAGCTCGGCCGAGGTGGACGAGCTGATGCAGCGCGTGAGCCAGCCTCGTGTCCAAGGCGACGGCGGGCGGGCGACGGCCGCCCCCGCCCCTGCCGCCGTCGACGGAGGGCCCGCGGGGCCGCGGGTGGAGCAGACCGTGCGTAAGGAGGCCAAGCTGGAGATGGTGCGCGGCCAGCAGGGCACGGGCACAGGCAGGGGCATGGGCACGGGCACGGGCTCGGCGGGCCAGCCCAGGCCTGGGCCCAGGCCCGGGTCCGGGTTCGAGGAGGAGGTGACGGAGGTCCCCGAGGCCACGTCCGAGAAGCCCGTCACCATGATCTTCATGGGCTACCACAACGTGGACGACGAGGAGGAGACCAAGAAGCTCCTGGGCTTCGACGGCACCATCAAGGCCGAGATCGTGCTCATCGACGAGGACGACGAGAAGTCCCTCCGGGAGAAGACGGTCACCGACATCTCCACCATGGACGGCAACGCCGCCGACCTGGTCTCCGGCAGGCCCCTGTCCGACACCACCGAACTGTCCTCCGAGGGCAAGGACGAGAGCTTGGCTACGGCTAAGGAACTTCCACCCGCAGGTATAGAAAAGAAAAAGCGCTGCCACTGCTGTACTATCATGTGACCCTTTTTCCCAGCATCCTCCTCTCCCCCGGAGCACATCTTCTGAGGCTCTTCCTCCTCGAAATCCTCACCTTTTTACTAACAGCACCTCCTCCTCCTCCTCTGTGGTCGAGGACACGCGCTCTCTGTCTGTCTTCTTGCCCGTCTCCTCTGACCTACTTTGAAACACGGCCGCCTGAGATGCTGTTGTGTAGTGGAAAAATGTGACTGCATGGGGAGGGAAAGGGCTTTGGGGAACAGGGCTAGGGTGGGCCCTAAAATGGGAATTTGAAGAAGTTTTGATTCAAGCCAATGAAAATGTGAGGAGACAATAACTTGTAATTAACCTATTTGATAGTTTTAAAATTTTGGGGTGTGAGGGTGAGGAAACCAAAAAGAAAAGAAGAACAATCCGCATCAGCTATGGTTCCGACACAAGTAGGAAATACGTTTGGAAGGCACACAAACTTCTAAAACATGGATCTAATTCAAACTACAGAAAAATACCAACGTAATACTTCCAGATCACTGTTTTTGTATGACAATGTAGCATAGATTCTCACAGATGCGTTTAGAGGAGGTGTTCAGTACATACATGTCCATATCGCAATTTGTTACTCTACATTGTAAGGCGTACATATAGAAAGTTTATTTTAAATATCCATACCCAGCATTTGTCCAGTGGCCTTACTGAAGCGTAGAACTCGACCGTGCATTTGAGCAAGTCCGTCAGTGTGGAAGCACTTGTCATTTTCCTTCTGTTTACAGAGCTGGGCGTACCAATTGCTCTTTTTCCATGATGATGAGCAGGATAATACCAAGCTTGCAATGTACATATGCTATACTTATAACACAATGTGCAGATCCTTTTTTTTGGAAGACCTTGGGATCCTTGCCTTTGGTATCTGTGCCTATTTATTCTAATGTACAAGTAGTAGAGGTTCAACTTTGCCATTGTATTTGAATGTTTTTGCTTTTTTTTCTTCTTTTTTCTTAAAAAAAAGGCCATTGAATGGACTTCTTCATCTACGAAGAAGAAATATTCGTGGCACATCTTAAGTGCCATGATTTTCTAAACACTCAGCAAGCTGGCTTTCAGGTTTCTAAGACTATTTTTAAAAAATACCGTACCATTATTTAGAAGTTTATGCTCTAGGCTTTGTATAGCCTATCTAGAATAGTGTCCATTGAAATGATGCTGTAACTCCTTCCTTCAGTGTTTGGGTGATCATTGAACAAACCCAGTGATATTCCGGTTGTTTTTTATCATTTAACTCTGGGATAAGTGTCACAGCACCACAACTGCCAATCAGATCTTTCCACCTGCACTTTTCCAGGGTTTTTAACTCTCGCAAGTTTCCTGCTTATGATACACAGGAAAACTTGCCGGATCTCTTTGAAAAGCTTGGTTATTATAAACGTTTTCGATACATTGTTGATATTTCCATACAATAATTAATATTGATTAAATGACCTTTGTCAGTAATTGCAAAAGTATTGGGCACTTACCTTTCTCTGAGGGCACGGACGGAGGCGAAGTATAAGGAATCAGCACAAGCCATAAATGTGGCGCGAATAGGTCCTGGTTTACATGTCAACTCGGTGCTGCGGGACCTGGTGATCATGAGGACTGTTGGTCAATGTAAGCACACGGAGGATAGTTCTCCTCAGTCCTCTTCAGAATGTCCTCTTCTACATTATGGGCAATCCATTCCATTCAGAATAAAATACAAGTACGTTTTAACAGCAGATTGACGAAAATGAAAGGGGATCTTTTTTCCCCAAATTGCCACTTGATATAAATACCAATTGTTTGTCATGAACCAATTGACTATGAGAATACCACATTGAGGATGCTGTATGAAACAAGTATATCTCTAGCACGTAAACGGCATGTAAATATGAATGTATACCAGCCAAAGAAAAAAAAGGAATACAAAAGGGAATTGTCTGATAGGAGAAATGGGAAACTATGGTCAGCTGTACCAAAATTCAACTTTCATGCCTAATTTCTGAAGCTATTCAGAGCTTGATTTGGTCAGCACTTAAATGAGAGACTAGCTAGGAAAAGTGGTTTTGGTGGGGCAGTCGGGAGGCAACTGGAGCAAATTCTTTAGTGCAGTGACTGATCTCTGGATACGTTATTCAAACATGATCTTGGCCTGTTATGTTCATGAAAGATCCGGTAGTACTTGTAAGAGTAGGGGTGTTAATCCTGGTTTTATGATGATTCAACTCCTTATCTGGCCACCCAATTATCCCCTCTGAATTATATAGAACAGGCAGAAAAATGAATTTGTTTTCGTCGACGTGTAAATGCTGTTTACGGTAGTTAAAATCTCAGAGGAGGTGGCAGTGCCTGATGCTTCTGTGGAACTTGACTTGAAGAAATCCCTGGCCTTTTGAAAAAAGCCTAAGCATGATGTGAAATTTCAGCAGTTGGGCACAAAATGGCGGAGATGTGAAAATTTCTGACACAACCGCCTGTCAGCAGCAACAGGGGAGGGTCGCACTTCTCTCCTCACTTAAAAAGGAAACTGAATTGGCGGCAAGGGTTATTCATTTGCATTAAGAAAGGTAAACTTCTATACGGTGTACCTGTAGATAAAGTATGTATATATGCTCAATATGAATGCTAATTTTATTTAGACCTTCCACATCTATTTATATAGAGATTAATTATCAAAGAATTAATAGACACATTATTTATATGAATACACATGTATGAAAAATCCTTACCAAGTTAATGCTCTTATGTTCATGCTTTTAAAATATATATATATTTTAGTATAATTTTCTTCTAATACTAATTGCGTTGCTGTGTTTGCCATAATTCATAATGATACTTCTCCTTCTTACTTTTTTCACTGGAGGCAAAACCAAGTGAACATATGTTTACCGCATATGTCTACAGTACTTCCTGTGAAATTCTCTAGTTCATGGTTGGAAGTCGTCAGTCCAAAGCCATGTCTTTTATTACTGGTCACGGCCATTGTATTGCAATTGCATTGAGATATATATCTTCATAGATCTAAAAGATTTTGATCTTGGCTCTCTACGTGCAGTTTCAAATCATTTTTTAATTATTTGTCACCATAATCATCAGGCCGAGAGTAAGGAATGTCTGAATTCCTAAATTCCTGATTTCTGTATCTAAGCACAAATCAATTCTGGATTGTCAAAAAAAAACAATACTTACTGACAGCATGTGTTCATTTTTAATGTCCATATCATATTTAATTTTTTGTTGTTGTTGCTGTTTATCCACTTCATTGACTGTAACACAGCTGTTCTCATATTGTTTGGCTGTTATGTTGAGTCATTGCTAAACCAACTTCTATCACAAACACATTTTGAAAATAATGTATACACTTAATGTCCTTTATTCCTTTAATTGTATTTTGTGTACTCCTGTGACCATATATGGTTAGCACAATTCAACCAAACATGGCTGTGATGTATTCTTATGTGTATCTTAAAATAAGACTAAATACTGTTGGTTAGCAGTACCACAAAAAGAAAGATATTATGAAAACATTAAGGCAAAGAAATACAATTTGGTTAAACTGTTGGATTGAGGCTTATAGTTTCATGGATGTTTGACGTCTTTAGATGTATGCATATATACACATGTACGGTGTGACAATGTGCCATTTTATTTTTAAGCTGTAGATGTTTCTGAAATCTGTGTATGCACAAGCCTCACTTATAAAATTACCTCTCATATCATCAGATATAAGGAGGAAAGAACAAAACATTTGTATCAGTACAGGCCACTGAAGATAATGTGATGCAATGGTGTGACAAAGCTCATGTGGACAAACTCAGAGTCATGAAGAAGTGAGAGATTTTGATTTTTTTAAGGCTTGATATCCTGTTTTGAACGAGAACAGCACCACAGGTTTACTCATTTCTTACATAACAATAGAGTGAACACAAAAATGCAAAATTTGTTTAAAAAAAAAACGTTTTTTAACAGGTGTGGTGCCTGTTGTGTGGGAAACTAATTAAAAACGTGAGGATATATTGACAGGAAATAGCGGTAGCCAAGGGAACGGCTGGCATTGTTCAATGATTTACACACATTCTACACATTTACATAGAGTTTCCTTCAGGGAAGATTAAAGTTATTCTATTCTATGGTATTCTGTTCTGTTCTACATTAGGGTTGTAGAAAGTCTGGTTCATTGGTATACATTGACCTTTCAAGAGATGTGTTCATGTGGAAATACAACAAAGTATTAACTTGTCCTGCCAATAGAGTAAATCAATATATGGTACAATTCTGAAATTTAACCGTCTAATTCGGAATTACGCAATGGCAAATCATAGTTCATCCAAAAAAGCAAGTCATATTTAATTGTAACGAGTGATATGTGTCATTGTCTGTCATATTTATACTCAGTTATGTTTTATTAAGAACGATAAATGTGTTGCTTATCCCCGTTAGTAAAACACAAGCCGTGACAACAATGGCCTTGTCAGCACATTCTAGCAAGACCCCCCAGTGGTGTTGAATGTTGTCTAGAGCACACTTTCCAACATTAGGCACAGTGCTGAGTACAATTTTTGCGATGTGGGAGTTTATCATTCACTACTGTTTTTCTTTTCTGTCTCAGAGCTCAATAGGAATGAACAAACTTGCCATGAGACCGCTCTGCTTTTTTTTTTTTTTTAATTGAGAACTGTTGTACTTTTGCAAGCCGGAGTGTCATTTTTAATGTCTGTTCCTGCCCTCTTTCTTTTCTTTCTTTTCATTGTTAAAATAATGCCTTTCTGTATCTTTCTCCCTCTCTCACACTCTCACTCTTAATGCAGACTGCCAGCAGCCGCGCTGTAGCCACACGGCTACGCCTTTGTATGATATTCCTAGTCAAATAAACGCCATTTCTTTTCCACCGCGCCTGCTCTCTGTGTCTGTTGCTATGATTCTTTCTCTAACTCACTCTTGCGAGAGTCCGAGCACTTCCACTGTCTCCTCCGGGGACTGGCGTCCCTGTCGGTCCTCCAGCACGACTAACCCGCACACTGGCCTGTTTCTGAGTCTTCACTGCCTGTCCCTGCCTTTTTGGCTGCTTCTCCTCCGTCACCACACGTACAGTAACAGGAGGAGCAGACTTCATGGGCTGCGTCCATTTTGTTCTGTGTCTTCACCGTGTGTCATTTGCCCCCACCTACAACATTTACAAAAAAAAACAAAAAAAAACACTTCCTGTTTTCCCTCCCACGTCTTGCAATTATGCTGCGAATTTCATGGCCTCTAGACCTACAGAGAGCAAAAATGCAGTTTTTAGTGCCGTTAATCTTACTAAGGGGATGTTCTCCAAGTATGAGTTGCACTGGATTAATTTTTGTGGCCTAAGTGTATCCGCAATGATCAGTGGTTTAAGGGTTTGTGTGAAAGCAAAGCAAATCAGCCATTCAAGTTGCTGAGCCTGCTCAGAGAGATGGATTTGAAAATGGATTCTGTAGCAAATTGTAAATAAGAAGCACTGCAGTTGCACATGCAGGTAGTCTGAGTTACATTTAGAATCCAAAAAGTTAATCTGTCTGAGAAATATTCAAAATATATTATAGAATTTGAAAACTTCAAGAATCTACTATGATTCTTTAACATAAAACATCTGTCGTTAGAAGCTTTGGTATTTTTTTTAGCAACAACAAGGAATAAAAAAGGACATTTTGTAATTGTAGACTTTATGAACCAATTAGTTTATTTAGTTTTGTTTGTTTGTTTGTTTTGTTTTGTTTGTTTTTAGTTGACCTAGCAGGATTTTTCTTTATGGCAAAATGTCAACATCCAGGCCGGGTTTGAAACACCAACTGAGCGCGGTCCATTTTTGTACCAGACCCCATATTGGTGTCGAGGTGGCATTCAGATCTGGAACGTATGGGTCTGGATCTGGCTCGGCAGCGGCCTGCTATGGGGGTCGCCACCTAGGCGATACCCTGAAAACCAACAGGACAGAATCTGACAGCCTCAACATTCAATAGACTGGACACCTATAAGTGCAAAGAAATCAATTGGTTTAATCAAATCACACACAGAATGGGGAGTAGTAAGATTATCAACAACGCACGTCAACGAAAGAGGCCAAAACACGCAAATGGTGGGAGACAGGAAGTAATTCATCACCACACAAAGGTCACACAAACATCACAAAGAAGCCGGGAATCTCCTGAGCAGTGGTCATTGTCAGAGCAGGTGAATAACTGCTCACTGCAAGGAGAGTAGATGGTGAGAGAGGGAGGGGCAGAAACAGCTGTTGAATCAATTTTTTCCATTAAGCCAAAAATCTGAAGCATGTGCTCTGGGTCTGAATTGTTCAGTCTTTTTTGATGTGTCTGTTATATATAGCTGCCTCATTTAGCATTATGACTAATGTAATAGTTCCACAATATGAGAGACAATATTTATAAAAATATATTAAACAGAGTGGCTATCTCCAAAGGTTTTCAAAATTATTTTTGAAAACAGTTGCTCAGAATCTATACAATAAAATACACAGTATTGCCTTGGCATGGAATCTGTGGAACTGCTACAATACCCAAGCCTGGTTTCACTCAACATTTGTTATTACATTAACTTGACTCAAATTTTTGTTTTCTCTTCACAGAAAAATTTTGCAAGTTCAGTGAGTACTGAAACTAATTTGTCAAACAGATTGCGAACAAAAAGCATAATGCTTCAGTAAAGTCAAAGTCACGGACAAACACTCATTGAATACAGGCCTCAATCTCTGATGTTTGTAGATTGTTTTAATACATTCAAAACCATTTCAAACACATTTAAATCCGAACTGTTCAAATGCCAATTCATCAGTTATCCTGTGAATATTTGAATCAATAAATCTTAAAATACATATAAAATAAAATGTAAATTAATTAAAGCTCCATGTTTGCCAACTCAGAAAATGCATTGTTCCTCAGTTATCTTATGGAGGACCATTTCCAACACAACTTTGAACAAATGTAAACAGAGCACATGCATCTGTTGAAACAATTACTTCACAAAGCCTACATGTATAGGCATGGAGACCTGCTTGTTTTGCTTTTAGTGCCATATGTTTTCTTAATTAAATACCAAATGGCCACAAATGGCAAATTCATCTTTTACTGCATAGAATCAAGTAACAGAGACAGCTATTATAGATGTGAATGAGCTCCAATAGAATGTATGAATGTATGTTCTATTATATCGCTTCAGTGCTGCCAGAAAAAAAAATCAAACTAAAGATAAAGCTCCCTGGCTGCCAGGAATGAACTCACCATAGACTGCAAGGTGGGCGGCCTTTAAACAACTATTCAAAATGTGCCTTTACCAAGTACGTCTGGTAAAATCAGAGCCAAGAGGTTTGAGTAAATGCATTCAGTCATAAGAACGGGGTGAAGACCTTTATAATAAAAAAACTTTAATATTTATTAAAGATTTTTTAGTGAGAACACAAATGCATTTAAATTTAGTAGGTGAGATAATACTATTTCACTGAGGGTTTCATGAGCTTCTCACCTGGTTTAGAATTGCTGATTATGTCACCACGGTAACACTCACACCATGCGAGGATCATTGGAGCTGTAAAGTGGGCATTCCTCTAACACACTGTCCAGCGAGCCAGTGACAGTTTAACACAGAACACCGTGCTGTGCAGCTCGAGAGAGTCTTGCAGGGTGAGACTCCCAGCAGTCCTTTGAATTTTTTTTTTTTTTTTTTTGGGTTTCTTTCGGTTTTTGACGATGGCCACAAACACACAAGCTCGTACTGTGACCAAAAGGCGTATGAACCCTGTGCGGTACATTTTTATCTGCTTGTTCTTTCACAAATAAGCAGTGACTATAATTATCATAAGACTAATTAAATCAGTGTTGTACTGCAGTTGTCCTGTGAAAGGCAGGTTTTCAGCGGGGAATCCAGTTGGCTCACGCTAACTTTTATTTTTCTTAACACTTCACAGCAGGCCATAACATAAGTGTGAAAATCTGGCACCTACGTGAACCCTGCAGTTTTAACTATTTGACACCACTGCTTTCAACTGCTGTGTGTGTGTGTGTGTGTGTGTGTGCGCGTGCTACATGCCCACTCCCAGCCCAAGCAGATAACACATCCTTCACGGTGTAACTGCATCTGAAAAGGTCCTGTGTGGGCTTTTTTCTGGAAGACATTATGCATTTAAAGACCTTTTGGATTGGAGCCAAGAACGGAAATAAAATAGCAGCTTTTTCAATGGATAGATCACATCAAACTTAGTGTTCCTTGGAGTTCACATTGTTAATATGTATAACGCAATTAGGATTCCTTCATGGATGTATTCTTCAGATGTGGATGCATGTAACTGTCATGCCAATGGTCTTGTAACATCAAAGTCAAACCATACGCTTTCTGTTATGATCCAATGACCCTTTTATTTCCAGATGTGATGATTTGACGTAATGCAAAGACAAAATTGCAGTCCGTGCAGTGCTCCTGAATTGCTTTGTGGATTTGATCGCTGACAACCTGGATCGCCCCAGTAGTTATTCTCTCATCTAATTGCAGACACAGAGCAGGAGAAAATTCTAGAAAGCAAATAGGGAGGGGATGCTGACAGAAGCCTTTTCTTTACTACTGTAGCTGTTTTGGCAGCTCATTAAAGACCGCTACTGAATGTCCAAACATGGAGCGAAAGATTGCAAGCGAGGCAAATCAGTTCATCGCACTTCAGCATGGTGTAGTTTTGCTCGAGCGCAATTAGTAGCTTGGCACAGGCACAAAGAATGGAAACCTCGGAATCGTAGACTACGCTAACATTTATATACGCTAACATATAACATAACAGTTTTATAGACTACGCTAACACATATATACCATTTAATATAAGACCTGGCTGCATGGTCATTATTAACACATATGCTCTGTGACGGTACTGTGCAAGCGCAGTTATGCACACAAAATGGTAAACCACTGCGGATAATGAAACTTCCTAAATTCCACTGTGATAAAAAGGCTGCGTGTAAAAATAGCGATACCTACACTCTTTCCCTTCCACACTGACAGTGGCCTAGTTTGACGTGAGCCTGCGGCAGAAGTATCAGCTAGTCTTGTAACAATACTTGCCTCTGACCTTTTCTCACTGGTTTTTAATAATAAGAAAAAGAGAGAAAACAAATTTTCCATCTTTGAAAGCATCTGATAGTTAGATTAATGTCACGGCTCCCCGTGTGCGTGGCTTTGGTTCGAACAGCGTGTAACCAGCCCTTTTGCTGGTTAGCTCCAGTCCTTGTTTTTGTTCCCTCATGTTCCTACTAATTGGGTACATGTCATTATGATGTATTGGAAATACATGTTTGATCCAATTTAAAATATTTCAGTGTGATGTCATCAGAAATGAAGCCCCAAAGGAAATGGCTTGGATGGTTATCCCAAGCTTTTTAAAATCCTCTGTGATTTCCATTGATATAAGATACGTTTACTACATCCTATTGTCCCACAGTTAAATTTTCAAATATAGTGCTTCTTGACTTTTTCAAATAATCTGAAAACTGATAAGATATGAAGCTTTAATTTATCATATAGATGATGCTGAATGAAATCTTAATTAATTAGGAACCTAAACCAAACATATGTATACCTCAATATCACCTCAGTTTTGCTCAGTTTTTCAGCAACTTCTGTAAGATAGTGGAAATGTTACTCTCATTTTTAAAAACTGCTAGGATATTTGCTCTTTTGTAAAAATGGAAGCTGCTCTCTTTAACTTAATGATTTGCACTGGTCTTCTATTCTAGGTTCAGGGGTGGCACTTGCAGTGCCAATGGCTGTGGAGAGTGGACCACTGGCTGGTGTTCAATCAAAGACTCTTCCCACTGCATTGGTAAGTCATTTATGTTTGCCAAATATCCCAGAATTTGGCATTTTAAGACCAAGGTGTATACTTAAAGGAATCCGCCACCAGGGAAAAAACGTGCGTTAAATTAGGAATGTCTCTCAATTGGTTCCCAGTTTTTTTTTAAAAATTACTTTCCATTGTTAATCATGTTTAAAAAGCATAGGAGTAAAGCTTTTGGATAATGCTGTTTCTCGGGCTCGAAAGCCTGGCTTTTTAAGTGTTGACTGTCCTGCGTATCTAGGGTCGTAGTGTTAACGGTCGGCCAATTTGTGATAATGCATTCGCTTTCACCCTTTTATCAAGTGGGAGGGGTGTCAAGGTCTAGATTCTACAATTCTGGTAAAAGTAAATCATTGGTGTGAGTAAAAATGTCACCTTTGTTGTGTGTCAGGTGCTTACAAAAAACGACAATGGCTCTCGAGAACACCTTGAGGTCTCAAGGCAAGGTTTCTGCAGCATCAGAAATGATTGCCAAAAATGCATTCAGTGTTATGCTTCACAAGTCAAGCTAACAAGATGATGAAAACGTAGCTGTGAAATAAATATTGAACAACTATGTGGATTTGGAGAAACTCCAAGGACATCAGTATGTGAATAATATACATAGATGAAACAAGATAAATTCACTGAGTTTAGTTTCGTTCATCCGGCCAAAGATAGCCAGCTGTTTTGACAAGCAACAAAAAAGAGATATGAGAAAAGCAATAGCTGGATTTTTAAAAATTGTGTTTATTTATTAATTTATTTATTTACTCATTAAATTCTTTTTTTTTTGGTATAAAGGGAAGGCAAAATTTTTGAGGTACTGCTATGTTCTTGGCCTACAATAATCCTATGCTAGTTTGTATGAAAATTGTAGTAATAATCATATGCTGTGGTGGCTGACTTGTGCTACTTCCTGATTCCAGTTCTTCTGTGATTGCTCAGATAAACTTTAGATCATTCTGCAATAGTGACGTTTGTTTGTGGTTACAGTTATACTGTATATTTTTGGCAAACTGTGAGAGAATACCCTTTCTAATATGCTCTATCATAGTGTTTGGTAAAAAGGCAATGCTTGGTCAAATCAGAGATCTGTCACAGAGCTAAATAATGATACAATGTTGAGAATTATATATGCAAGGTGCAATAATCTTTTTATAGTTGTCATTATGGGGGGAAAAAAATGTAGGTGATCACACTCCACAAATAAAAGTTTGCGCTTGATTACTTTTTAACACTACTACCCTGTCACGAACAGTAGTATTGACAGGCACTTGTGCTTGATAGAACTAGTGTTATCTTATAATCATTAGCTCCGGCAAGCACAGGCGCTTGAAAATTGAGTAATAATTAATTAAAATCGAATTAATTTTATTTTGCAGGTAATGACAACACTGGTTCCTAGTTAAGACTTAAGATCCATCCTGGGACCTGTGTCCTATATGTTCACCCTGGGGATAAGGCTATGAAAGCTGAGATTTAGTATAATCTAAAATATAACAGAAATTCTGAACATATGGTACAATATTTATAAATTAAGAAGGATTAAGTCCATTACCCTGGGTAGCTGTTCGCACATACTTTAAATGCCTTTCGCTTAGCACATTTCCTCCAATCAGACGATTTGCAATAGTGCATTGTTGCTGGTTTAAATTGTTCTGGATAGTGTATGTGTTTATTGTCCATAAAAAATGCCTTTACCGGCAGCTTTTGACCTCCCGGTCCGTGTTTCGTTCGGTTCCTATTTGGTGGTGGGAAACAAAAGCAGGATGAAGGGCCAGATTGTTGCGCAGCTGAATAGGGCGCAGTAACCCGAGCTAACGCGCAGCTCATTGTGCTTGGCTCGCTCCGATCAGTGCCTGATTGCCCTGGAATGAGAGAGAAACCTCCAGGACTACGTTGAACATTCATTATTCAGCAGGCGTGCTCACAGAGACAGAGAGGGAACAGCGAGGGCTGAACAGGCAGCGCATGAAGCTCTAGCGCGAACGTTCAATGTCATCCAAGTCAAACCTGCCGCAAACGCCTGCATCGCACTGTAGAATATTGCGACGGGAGGGACAGTGTGTGTGACCGCCTGTTTTGCATACTTTCATCAGACTTTTGTGTGCAGTTTGTACCTTTTTCTAAGAAAGCCTGTAATTTATTCTACGCACTGGGAAGGAACGGCACGGCATTTCTGGAAAGCACGCAGTGTCTCGCTGGATTTCTCGTGCAGTTATGAGGTACAGTAGCCAAAAAACTAGGCTTATATGTATGGGATTTGTTGTATAGTATGCTAGCTAGCCAGCTGCTATATCACTGCATTTCATGTACTGTACTTAGGTAGAAAATAGCAGGGGGGAAGAATCGATGAAGTGCGCTGGCTTCTGGTTGCTTAGTTAATAATAAAAAACGGTTTTAAATGATAAAATTGTCGAATCGTGGTACGTACTGCGCCGTTATTGGATGCGTGGACAAAATTGGTACCTGAGAACAGATGTCTAAAGGAGGTCACCAAAGCTCGCACACTGCGGAGGTTCTTCTTGCAGCATTATGTTTAGCAGTGACCTCAACCTAAACTGCACAGAAAAAGTGTATGGCTGCAGAAATCATAGCCAAGCATTGCAGTGGGTGTGTCTCACATATGTGTTATAGCTGCACATAGAGAAGACTAGACTTTTACGCTTTATCGATGAATACTATATTTTTTCAGTTTATTAGAACAAATGTTAAATAAACATTCTAACGTTACAGCTCTCGGTTTTGTAACTGAAGTTTTGCGTAACAACTGCGCATCTTGTTTATATTTTGGAGTTACATATCTTTTTAACTTGGTCCTTCAGTTTGTTTCCCATAGAAATCAAAATTGATTTGCTGTTTGGATCTTTGTTTTCAGTCTGTGTAGCAGCCCACACACACTGGAATAATATTGGAAAGCCATTATTAACTTGTGTCCTTATTTAGGATTATCTGATTTGGACATTTACCACAGCAAGTGATCCATATCTGATAGAAATGTTCTTTGTTCACCCTGATTTCTGTGGGTGTACAAACAGCTGTATAAATATCAAAGGATAGTTTCAAAGGCATTTTGCTATCTTACCCATTAACTTTTCATTAATATTTAAGAGGACGTAATTGATTGTCATTTGAAATAAGTGCATCTGGGACTGTATAATTGGAAGGTGCATTTTTCAAGGAGGCGCAGAGTAGCAAAGTATGAGGCATAGCCTATACCTGTGGTCCTGCAGCGCTGTTCTTACATAGGAGTGAATTGGCATAAATATATTAGCCACACTATTGAGAGCAACATTCCCAATGTTTCAGACACCTTGGTTTAGCAGGTACTTTTTTAGATTGGAGTGGTGGAAAGTGGAAATTGGTAGGAAAGTTGTATTATTTAATCTTCAAATTTGTCTAGCATCTGCAGTAATAACTGAATGCTGTGAAAGGTTCGGTGTTTGCGGACAGGATCAGACGAAGTGTGATATTTTGTGGGTCTCCTCTCAAGCCATTGGGCATGGGAGTCACTGAGATTTAAAATGCTCAAGTATGGATGCTCTACTGACTGAAGTGGTAATCGAGTTTCATGTCGACATTGCCGGGAAACAGTTGCCAAGAATGCAACGCAGTACGGGTTATGCACATATGAACTCACAAGGAGAATAAATCAGCGTCTTTGGATGAATTATAATTGCGTTGTTATTCGGACAATTTCACTTGGCATAGACTTTCACTCAGTTGTTTTTACATGGCGCTCCATTAGTGCTGTTAAATGCCTGAGAGCTGTACTAACATACAGTGGATATCTGTGCCAGTCTGTTACTTTTCATTTCAATTTATCATGTTACTATTGAGCTTAGAACTGTGACGTGTAGCTACAGTTTATTTTATTTCATTTAAAAGGACTTTGGTTATGTAGTGCTTGTGGTTTGACAAAGCTGCATGATAAAATACAAGGTATAAAACTGGAGCATTCTGGCTGCTTGCAATTCATTCCACATCCTGTAAACAAGATGGAGCTGTTCTGCTAAACAGCTCTGAATGTTCTCACAGCTGTAAGTTTGGATTTTGAACCACTAGCTAAGTTTCTGTTGGTGGAAATTTATGTGACACTGTTTGTGATTTGTCAAATGGAAAAAAGCATTGTATAAATGCATTCATAAATTATGTGTTCATGGAAATTCTAGACCGTTTATTATTGTCAGAAATCAATTACATTTGAAAGAACTGGTTTTAGTACACAGTTATTTGTCCAAATATTTGTAGTGCTGCAAAGCCTTAGCTAGCAGAGAAGACGTAACTTCTATAAACGTTTCAAGGATCCTTTGACTAAAACACGAAGTTTGTCATTTATTGGTAAACCAGTAAGCTCTAAATACTAAAGTAACTAAGTATTTAAAAAAAAAACAATAATGGAAAAGGAATTTGCCAAGAGATGAGCTTCCCCCCAAAATGACAAAGAAGTGGTTTAGTAATGTTCCATAACAGGTGTACTTTTCTTTTACTTTTTCGTTGATAGTGTATTCAGCAACCCAAACTACATTACTGGTCAATGCAAATGAATGGTGTGGGTCAGAGACAGTGTGTTTGTCCTTCCTAACTGTGAATGAAGAATTTAATGCTTCTTTTTTCCCTAAAAAGTTTCATGACAATTTTTTTTAAATGCAGTGACCGACCGTGGTGCTCAACTGCTAGACAGCACAGTGAAGGGAAGGGGCTGTCTGCTTGCCAGCATTGACCCAAATTGATGGTTGATGTTGCGGTAATGGGACACATCTGCAAATAGATTTGTGTTCTAAATTGATGGAGTGGATAGTGTGGATCAAAATATGCTTTGAAGGCCAATTTTGGGGGAGGAGGGGCGTGTGGTTCCATACATGGGACAGCCAACTCTGAACCCGTATGCAAACCCCCCCCCCCCCCCATCCTGCCAGGGGTTCAGTTACCCGCCATGGTACTTTCTCTTCAGGGATCCCATATCTGTCTGTGACCCGCTCTGCTTTACCCTTTTTTGAATAAATAGAAAAAAATACAAAAAGAGCACATTAAAAAAAACCACATTACTGACTAGACAGTAAACAGACCTAGCTTTTCATACAGTATAAATGCTCCGGCAAGTAGCCCTTTGTCAATGGGAACAAAATATATGCCGCTAACCCTGGTAAGGATATGAATCATGTCATGTCACCCATATTGATGTTATGATAAATAATATATGAAAGTGGAACACAATATTGCATTTGCTTTGGGTGATGTTCTATTTCTGCCTGTCTGAGGGATATAAGGCGTGACCTAAAGGACTGGTTGTGTGATTCTCCTCAGAACAGCTGTGCTGAACACCAGTGTGTTGGTGAAGTGTTCAGCTTCAGCAGGAAGCTCATTTCTGCTGAGGCTTTAGGTTTGTCCTTTCCTTGGTCTTTTTGGCATGTCCTTCATATTTGGGAGTTCTCTGAATGCCAGATTAGAGGGTGGATGAAGGCAATCAGCAATCACCCCCACCCCCCCTCCCCCGGACCCAAAAGGCAATCAGCGATAGGCTGTATATTCAAAGGGCCGATTGGCCATTTGCCATTTTATAGAATTGCCTGGCACCTTATTTGCAATGGTGTCGGTTGTTTGTCTCAGCAAAATAATGAAGCTCTTTGAGACCATAAGCAGATAGCCTTTACTTTGCCCTGTAGGGGGGAGTTAGGCCTCCTTACACATATAGGTTAAAGCAGATACAATTCTATTCATTTGGATGCTCTCTACCTCTTTCGTTATAATTGTCTCAGGTAACATTTAATCCTGTTATTTGGTTTGTGAATGATGAGTTGTGTGTTGCAGTGTTACAGTTGCTCTGCTTCCCTTCATGCGTAACTCGCTGGCTATGAGTAGTGTCATATATAATATCCAACAATTGTATGTTTTCATAACAGTGGGGTATTGTATTTATATCTAGGACCCACATACTTGTTAATTATAGATATCTCAGTACTTCTGAAATGGCTTACTAAGCATATTAAGACATTTATCTGAGCTCCTTCCCAAGATGTTCAAGAGGTACAATTTATCTTTCTGTGAACAACTATAATTTGCTTCCTTTGTTCATTTGTAACAAAGAATGAAAACTCACATACATACGTTCCAGAGACAGTGGTTTTTTTGTAAAGTGAGAGTTTTTATTCTGGGTTTTTGCTCTGTACCTTATGCTTAGAATTTTTTCAGGGAGCATTCTTTATTCTCTGACGGTCACTTCCTTTGCTAATTGCAATTAATTAACATCCGCTCGACATCTGCTGACAAAACCACATTATAATACTGTGCATCTGGAAATAAACTGCTCGTTAAAGTTGGCTCCTTATGTAATCATCTCTAAGCTTTGCTTTTCCCTTTGAAACTGGCTCTGTCTTGCTTTAGTCACACACCCTGCATTTATTGTAATAGAAATGCATTTCTAGTGATTCAAAATGTTAGGCCGCATTGTGAGTTTGCAGAAAGCCTGTCATTAGCACAGTGGTGGCGCTCGCACCGGCCGATTGACGTTTGAAAGCCTCATTAGGACGCCTGTGCCATGTTTGGCGTTTTTATCCCCGTTTTGTTTTTTTGGTGGTGTGTGCCACTGTGTGGCTGGAAGGGAGGTTGGGTCAGCGGATGTTTTAGTTAGTTAGCATCACGCTCACACCTTCACAACACCTTCAAATTATTACACGCTGAAACTCTACCTCAACGCCCCCTGTGTGCGTGTGCAATGGCGTGATCGGCATTAGTGTGATCGATTTGGACGCACCTTTGACAGTGTCGGTGTTCAGATTATCTTCTATGCAAATCACTACAGGGCTCCTTCATGAGGTAGTGGGCCTTGTTTCTGACCTAAAAAAACAAGGCCCAATACCTCATGAAAGAGCCTTGTAGTGATTTGCATAGAAGATAATCTGAACACTGACTTTTCAGGGTTAAGTGATAACAGCATGACAATGTATTGCCTTGACTAAAATAAGACTTCCTCTCATAATGTCCTTCAAAGTGACATTTTTAAGGTTTGGTGCTCTAATCTCTTATGAGGTCTTTCCTCAGTAATCCAATAATGCTATTGTCCTCCACGCATTCTGCGGCCAATACCAATAATGGACACTGAAGCCGTATGGGGGAAATTCCATTGTCCTTGATAAAATCAAAGTCACTCCTGCTAATGATTTGAAAGTGGGAATTTAAAAACAGGAAACGGCAGCTCTTTCACATTCCAAAACCCCATCAGAAGAGTCTCTGGCACAGCAAATCCAGGATTCTATATCCTATTTTTTAAATCTGCCGCTATGCCAAGAAAAAGCATCCTGATTAACTAGAACGAACGTACCACAGACATATCATTTTGGCTATTGCTAGTTTGTGAAGTTTTCCCGTTTCCACCATTCAATGAAAACCGCAGGAGTGTCTCACATCAGCAAATAAGCCACAAAACACGTCTTTTTTTTACAGTCTCAGTTTGACAATTCATGCTAATTATTAATGCGCTCTTTGTAGCCTTTAAGTGGAACACGCGGGGGCAGGAACGCATTGGGCACCTGGTGAACATGTGTTACTTCCTGACGTTATGGCTGAAGTGGAAGCGTTAGCCGCAGTGCTATTTCTTTACGGTAACCGAAGTCGCGGGAGATCGCTTTGAGCCGCGCGGTGTCGTGTGTACCGGTCTGAGAAACGGGGGCAGTCGGCCCTGCAGGGATCTCTAGTGTTGCTCTCCCCTTCTCTTTAGTGCATCACTCTCATTAAGCTTAATGGCCCTTTAGTGGGGCAGCGGTGCAGTATAATGGGCAAGGAGTTGGTCTTGTAACCTATAGGTCACAGGTTTGATTCCCGGGTAGGACACTGCCGCTGTACACTTGAGCAAGGAACTTAACCTGCATTGCTTCAGTATCTATCCAGCTGTATAAGTGTTTTTGATGGATGCAATGTAAATGCTGTGTAAAAAGTTGCATAAGTCGCTCTTGATAAGAGCGTCTGCTAAATGCCTGTAATGTAATGTAATGTAATTTAATGTCTCTTCTGTCTGTTTGGTGCTCATTACAGGACCCTGCCACTGAACAAGAAAAGTTCTTTAATCTTTGCTAAATTATTATTGAGCGCGCTCACCGGTGACTCTATTTTTGTGTGGCTTGATGTTTTGGGCAACGAAGCTTGAGGAATTAATGGATATTGCTTAGAAATTTATTTGGTGACGGACTGATTTTGTCATAAGCATAATAGCCATACGCCATGATTATTATCAGTTGCTGATGTACAGTAGGCAGTTAGTGTTTGCGTAATATGCCGTTAGCCCATCGCCTGCAGATTGATCCCACTGAGGCTGTGTGCGGCTCTTGAAATTGTCAGTGTCTGAATGGACGCATCGTATGACACGCTGGTTTAATGTGATATTTCCTTAAATCCAGACTTGGTATTTCACTGATCTGTCAGTTCTCTTTCCGTCCCTGTTAGCCTAGTGGGAGGGCTGCTATTTGATGATTTTCAACATTGCTTGTGGTTTAGAGAGCGACTTCAGCCATTTCCAGTCGAAGAGCGTGAGACAGTAATTACTGAAACCTCAAACGTGATCCTTGCCACTGTGTTTAAAAAATGTACAAATAAACAAATGATTTGGCTAGGTGTATTCTGACATGTAGCTAAGAGTTAAGGCCTGTTTTTGGGGCGACAAGGCCAGTTGATGAACACCTCCCTATACAGGATGCCAGTCCCTCTTAAGGAAATGCCCGTTCCAGCTCTTAACTGTTGAGTGACAAATGGAGAGCCTTTGGGTGCCATTTTCTTTTTGCATATTTCAGGCTGGGCTCCATGTTTCTGTTGTTTTTGAGAAATTATGCAGCAACTGTTAATTAAAAAAAAAAAAGCATGTTATAGCCTAATTACAGCTGGCCACTAGGAAAATAACTTTAAAAATAACCAGTTTGTTGCCACTGACCATTATTTCTGCTTTAATGGTGTCCCTGCATCATGAATTGCATATAAGAATGTAATGTAAATGTAAAATGTAAAAAAAATAAGGATTAGATATAGAATAGAGTAGATATGCATTTATTTCCGGTATTGCAGGCAGACAATGCATTTTTAATTAATTGCAATGATAAAAAGGTGACACTGCTTGCAGGACACAATGCATAGCATTGATAGTAGAAGTCCTGTAGTTCTCAATTGAAGTGCCTTGTGTTCATCAGCAGGATTTATTTTTACCCTGCAGTCACTAAAGAAGCCTCAGAAGAGTTTGTTTTGTCAGAGTAGGGGAGAATCATGTGAGAAAGAGTGCACTTAAAAGTCAGTCTTAACAGGAAGTAGGAGAGAAGAGCTAAGGGCTCTAGGTGCAGATGTTAACAAAGACTGACTTCATTTTCCAGCTCTGATAATTCTTTAGTGATAATGAGTGATATAGCAAACCAACATATAAACCCTAGTAAAATGAAACAAAAGAGACAATGTTCCAGGCACAAATGAATTCATTTAAAAGCATTTATTTTAATGGTAATAACATTTCAAAAAACTAGGACACAGGACAAACTAACATGTTTCCTCCAGAGCTGTTTTTTGCAAGAGCACCCAAACAGTAAAATGTCCAGTGTTAATTCAACTCTAGCATATAACATTTGGCCCAGAGTGGGACCAAATGTTATCTGTTACAGCTGAATTAACACTGTTAGAGCTGAATTAAAACTGGACGTTTTACTGTTCAGTTTCTTTTCCATTTTCTATATAATCAGCCCTTCATGCATCAACAAAACATGTACATAGTAGGTTCCCAGGAAGGAGAAATCAAAATGTCCTTATTCGGACCAGCTTGCTGGTCTGCAAAGCACATCAAACTAACAGCCCTGTCCTCCATAAGCAGTTGTCCCCGGGGGTACAAAGAGGCAAGCGGTGCCGGCCAGGCCTCCTGCTGCAACTTGCCATTTGTCATTTGTTTCCTCCCATCTGCGATTCCCAATAGAGGGGAGCTATTGAACAGCTCCATTAGCGCTGCCTGACCGTTCCAGAGCCTGGGACCTCTGTCGTCACGTCGTTCCGCTCTAATCCCCCCGTCACCCCCGTCATCGGAAAGCACTCGTTTTTTGTGACAAACCCGCGGATTGTCTTCAGTAATGCTGATTGTTTCACTTGGCTTGTAAGTGACATATATTGCATATTGTATTCCAGGAAAGATCTTGACTAAATGCCTGTGGTGTTCTTTGCATGAATGCAAGAACAAATTCCTATCAAAGAGAAGCCAAAATGTGTTCATAACTATTGTGTGATCTTCAGACCATTCATTTGCCTTGAGAAGCTTTGGGAAGAATGTCAGATGAAATGTGACCTGGACATCAACAAGTTAACAATAACCAGGTTTAACCATAGCTGTTTATTAACATACACACAATACTCGATGGCTTTCCCACACAGTCCAAGGTAGTGAGGAAACCATTGCCGTTAAATCGGCTACAATGTCCGTCAAGTACCAGATGAGGCGGTAAAATCACTGGATTTTATGTATAAAATGTTCACCTTCAGCCATGGTAAATTCAAAACGCGTGTAAAGAATTGTTTTTGTATACTTATTTTTTTTACGGTAACAGTACTGAGCAAAGCAAACTTTTTTTTTCATTTCAGTTGACAACTGAAATGTCCACTGTAACCCCAAGATACAAACAAATGTGTGCAAAGACAGGGCATCAAATCATTGACTCTGGAAAAGCTATCTGACAACAAGGGGGAACACCCAAGTGTGTTGTGATTTCTTATATCTATGATCCGCTACGCTGCACCTCACTAACCTTTGGGTGTGTGCCAATTTGTGTGTGGTGTGTACATACGTACACACACACACACACACACACACACATATATATATATATATTTGTAATGTGTTTAATATAGTATCCACACATCATGATTTTGAACAATGTTTAAAAATCTGAACTGTATAACTGTTTCATACCAAAAAACTCAGAGGTCAATATGCAGCATGTTTATGAGTGAAACAGTGTTCCGTGCCTGTCTTAACTGATGGTGTTCAAATGGAAGTTCAATTTAGCTTTACCTTCAAACTTAACAATACACAGAGCTTATTCACACTGTGTAAATTAGTGCCCTGGAAATAGTATTCAGAACGTGGTGATTAGTCGCGCGCTATCTCCTGTGTGATCTCCAAGCATGGCGCTGGGGTGTCGCTAACAACTTTTTTTCTTTTTTTTTGATGCTTCTGGTTTTTTAACGAGCAAAGTGAGGACGAATAAATTATTTTTCTAAACAAAGTTGTTTTACAAAAACATGGCTTCGGTGACTGGTGTAAATTGGCTTGGCGCTAGAGTTTTTATGTGCGTGCGAAGTAGGAGAATGCTAGGCCTCTGTCAACAGGCAACGGAAAGAGCCTAGCAGTGTGGATTGCAGTGCATTGGGTCCTCTGCTAGTTGCACCAAGAGACGTTTCAATCTGTAGTATCCCAACATAGAAAATGCGGGCATACCAGGTAAGGGTGTGGTTAATACATGGTTCTCTTTTATGACCAGTGCTTTTAGCCTATAATCAGGAAGCCATTTACTCAAGATTAAAGACCGTATAGGTTTAATACCACTCAGACATATGACATGTAGTAATTGTCTTACTGAATGTGATGCACAGGCTTCTTAGCCAGTATGCTATTTAATGGACTTCTATTTGGACTTCACTGCTAGAAATTTCTGTCTTAATAAGTATTTTATTCTTGTAATGAGACTTAAAATAGTTTTTTCTTCTCAAGTAGAAAATATTAACTTGTTTTAAGTCACTTTTTTTTGGACAAGTGAATTTGTCGTACCATAAATCTTGAAATGAGCAAGACCTCACTGGCCTTTTTGTTTTATTAGCAAAAAAGGTAATAGAAATAAGTCAAAATATAAGACTAAAATACTTGTTAAGATTAACTTATTTTTTGGTTTTTGCAATGTTATTCAAAATGTGTTGAAATTTTTGTTGAAGATTTAAGATCACTGATATATTATTAATGGGCCTACAATTTACAATACAGTAGGTCTATTCTTTGGCCTACTGAAATATGAAATGTTAACACAATGTGTAAAAGCCAGTTCTACAAGACGGATCCATTAAACAGTTAAATTCAAACTGAAACACCATGCATTTTAATAACTGACGCCTAAATTTCCACTCTGTCCAAAGCAAAGCGCCACACACAACTGGATCAGTCTGTCCTGTTCCAAAACATTCCCCACAGGACAAAATGATCTGATTATGAAAGGATGGTGCTGGCTTCATTAGGTTTATACTAAAAAAGGAAACCCTTTCCTTATGAGTAATGGATAAATGGAAACTCGCAAAAGCCTGTTGATCATTAGAACAAACACACAACTGATAAATATCTTAGTCTTGCTGTATGAATGTGGAATATAGTCAAGACAATATTTATACTATAATTACATTCTTTATTAATGCATCACTGTGTTCCCTCTGCTTTGGGGGGGGGGTGACAGTATTTTACTTGCTGTAATCATAGATGAAAACTGAACTCAGATTTGGAGTGATTTGGATACAGACGGCTAAATAATGATTATTTAAGCAATGAGACATTTAGAGGGACAAAAACATTTACTCAAGTTCAATGAATAGTTAGGAGAGACGGGTGTGGCAATGTGGTTTAAATCCACTAGCTTATCTGTTAATTAATGGGGCTGTGCTTCAAAAAGGAAGGGTTTGTCTAATGCACCCAAAATCTAAACCCGAGGATACTTTCACACTTCAGTAAACCCCTTGTAGGGCCCCTGCCATGTTTTTCTGCTTGGTCTTCACGAAAAGGCTTTTGTTAGTTTTCCCTGTGTTTTGTGATGTAGGATTAGTGCTGAATTGTGACCAAACCAAAATCCTGTGTGACAAACTGTTCCTGACAAACTCTAATCAACGTCCATAATTAGGCTTTTATTCAACATACCAACAATGTGCACTTATAAAATAAAATATGTCATTTGTTACAGCCAGGATTAATCCAATAATATGAAAAGCTGGAACACTTACTTTCATTCCTTAGAAAATACTGTTTATTTGTCATTACATTGAAGGGCCATAAGATCTTATTCAATTTAACATGAACAAAATAGTTTGTCCATAATTATGAATATATCAAATCAAATCAATTTTATTTGCATAGTACAGAATACTGCCACAAAAGAAAAGAGCAAAAAGAAGCAAGAGCAACAACAGAGCCAAAAAATAAATAATTAACTTTTTTAATGAAAAACGGTACAGTGGCTTTAATTATTTTAAAAAGCTCAAAGCTTGGTGAAATTACAATCATAGCAAACTAAATTAAATCTGCCAAGAGGATTATTTTCTGTGCTGTCTGCATTTTGTTAAGCAAAGAAGCCAATGCATATCAATTTTTTGAGTGTCAGAGTGGCCTAGTAACCTGAAGGCTAGCCCTGTACTCAACATGAGCAGTGTACTGAACCTCAACAGTTTATTGAACCTCAACAATGTACTGAACCTCAACAGTGCACTCAACCTCAGCAGTGCATTGAACCTGAGCAGTGTACAGCGCTGACGCATGCTGTTTGGCTCTCGTTTTGTTTGACAGAGGGAGTGAAAGTGGTGCAGACGAGGACCTGATTGAGTATTTTACCAGCGCTACCCTGTCGGAACCCCCTTCTCATTTTAAAGTGAGCTCCTGCGCGCTGTCCTGCTAGCAAGCCGTGCCCTCATTAGCTGAGTGCTTCAGGCCAGCTCCGTGGCAGTAGGTCTGGATATTGACGTTCCTGCGTGTGATAAACCAACGCTTGAAATACTCTCGCTTTTCTCATCAGTGTATCCACATAGATTGAATAGATTGAGTTTTATTTTTGTTGAATTTAATAATTTCATATTTCCAGCTATGAAGATAGAGTGAATTGTCGATGCACTCTTGTGTATATGTGGGTCTCTATGGGTGTTAAAAAGACCAACCATTGAGGGTACCACAGATAAATAAACTGCATTATAAACAATTCAGAAATTCTTCTGCCGTAGAGAAGAAAATGTCACACTGCCCTGTGTTATGTTAAAATACTCATACATTAAGTAGCTTCGGTTTTTGTACTAATATTTTATGACACCATTGACACTCCTCTTGGATGAACACTCACCACCTGATGGTTCTTTCACACTGATGTCTACAGGTGCCAAACTGCCATGTTGGGTCTGTCATTGGGAAAGTAAGGGTGGAGACTGAGGTCTGCAGTCAGGTTATGTTGCGTTACATCCGATTCCTCAGAAATTAAATTCAATTGAAAGTTGTCTGCTCTCGGGTGTCAGAGCCTTTCAGTGACAGAGCCTTTCAAAGGTCATGTTTAGATAGTGGCTAAAAACAACTATGAACCTGCTGCCTGTTCGATGTGGATTAATGTGCGAGAAAGAAGCTGTTAACCAATGTTGGCGCAAATGCTGATATTTTTATTGACAACGATAGAGAAAAAAGTGCATCTTCAGACCTGACTCTTTCTGGATGATGCTCTGCGGTTTGCTATGACTCCCACCACACCGTCTTTGTCTTTATCAATCTCGAATATGAAACGCGTTTGTTTTATATCTCCTTACGTTCGATAACTGTTGATGGCAGTTTGAATGAGTCGCCGTCGGCGACAGCACCGTGAGCGGGCGCGGCCTCGCGACGGAGCTTTCGGTCATTAGGATTCCGCCCGAGAGCGCCTTCCCTTGTCGGAGGGCCCATTGAGCCTTTTGTTGGCCGCCGGATTGTAAAGAACAGCGAGGGAAGGGAAGAAGGGACCTGCGTGTTGCCATGTCCGTTGCCAGCGGCCGGGAACGCGGCTCATTTTTCTCACGGGGCTACGGATCCGCACCAAAACACTGCCATGATATCCGTCTGGATGATGTTTTCCGCGTTCGCGGTAGGTGGAATGTTTATCCGAAGTCTAACAGGCGCTTCTCGTTTGGTTGTTTGTTGTTGTCATGTCACGATTCGGTTTGATACTTTCATTTCGTACTGTACTGTTCTAATGCTGTGCATCCATGCCGGTATCTAAGGCTGGCACCACACACAAGCAAGCGTATTAAATTAAGTAGGTTTTACGAGGCTTTCTCCTATATTTTTTAAGACAAAATTTTTTGAGTAAAATGAAATAATATGGTTTAAGTGTGCTTGACTGAAGTTAATTGTTTTCAACAGTGCATTGCATGAAACTGTTTCAATTCCTGTGCCCGTGTTGATGAGTTCCTTCCTAATCATAGAAGAGTTGACTTTCCCAGAATAATTAATGTGTGTTTATCTGCTCTGAGCTTATTTAAAAGACTCCTATTGTGTTTCAGCTTATTAAACAATCATGTTAATTGGTGTTGTAAAGAATATTAACTGTAAAATTGCTACCATTTTGTTGAGCATTCAGTATTTCTTAAATTATTATTATTTTGTATAATTTATTGTGTCACGGTAGATTGTCTTTGTAATAACCAAAACATATTTAAACTTGTGGTAAATATGTGCCCTTGGCCTATTCTGTGTGTAGTGTTTATGATGAACCATGTTACCAGAACACACCAGGCTCTTCTGCCAAACATGTACTTTGGGTAATATCAAGTTAATTTAGCAATAAAAAATTAATATGATAAGCCTTCATTTTTCAATAACCTGATTTTCTTACAATGTTATATTTGTATAAGTCCATGTCAGTAGAAGTATATAATGACTGTTAATAATTGGGAATGTAGTTTTTAATCAGTGCACTGTGGTGGCCACTGTTCAGAATACAAAGCGCTGTACAGTATTTATTCGTTTGAAAGAGATGGGCACAAAGCGGACATTTTAAGAAAATGCACCCTGAGGATCAGTTTTGTGTCCTTTTTTGTGCCATTACAGAAGTCTGAACTGGGTGCTGAATGTGCTCAGTTCTGAATGGGGCTATCCTTGTGGGCAGAACAGTCTTCAGACAAATTCTCCGGTTTAGATTCCCTGAGAAAAATGTTCTGTGCGTCACAACATCAGTGTATCTACAGATTATGTAATGTACAGCTTTTTTGAGTAGTAGCTACATCTTCCAGCCTGTCAGCACAAAACGTTTGTTAGCATTTTATTGTGCTCACTGGTCAAATTCGCTTGGTGATATAGCTGCACCCTAATGATCTACTTAATAAACTGTGATTTTAAACTGATATGTTTTTCATTAAATCAACAACACTCCGGGTGGTCTATTTTGGTGATAGCATAAGTGAAAATGCGCCAGGGGTGCAAGTCCAATTGCTAGTCACACAAACTGTATATTTGTTGCCTGCACCTGGTTTGGTACTTTCTTGGTCCATTTCTGCCAACATGGGTTGGGCAGCGCAATAGGGGGCATCTCAATCGAAACATGTTAAGCCCTGTGCAAGTTTGGTGTTGAATAATGCATTTACGTATAAACCAACCCAGGCAAGTGTTCTGAATGCGCCCAGTATTGGCACATCGTTTGACTGCGCCTTGGAAATAGGGGAAATAAGACAGTTGTCCTTAATTGATAAATGTAGGCCGGCCTTGCTTTGACAGGAACAGGCGGCGTGCCCATCCCTCCTCCTCATATTTGTGTTTGGGTTTTGTTGAGGGCCGGCCCCTTGGATACAGAGAGAAGTACTTCCTTTCTGGCCTGACCCGTCCTATTGTGCTGGAAGAATAAATAAGCTTTCTGCTTCCTTCATCCGCCTTACAATTAAATTTATGTTATAAAGCAGCAGTAAAACAATGATCCAAATTGCCTGCCATGGGGGGGGGGAGCCTATGATCTCAATATACTGACTTGTTTTAGGGACAGATTAATATTCCACATTTGTAGGAAATGGGTATACAGTTTTGTGTGTGATCTGGATTAAGTCCACACGAACTACAAATACCATCTGGCCTCCTGTGACATGATTTCACACACCTGAGGAAACTGCAGAAACCTCCCTTCTTCCATCGAAGCGGTTTCCTTAAATGGTCGTGAATTTGACGTGCGGATACGGCGGGCGGTGGACCAGTGAGCGCCGCGTGGCGTTTTAAACGACAGCGACCTGCCCTCGCCACGTTCACGTCTGCGAGCTGACCGTCTGTCGCGGCGGCACGCGTTCCAAAAGGAAAAGCGTGTCACGGCCTCACGCTCTAAATCTGGGTCGCGCGGCGAGGGCGACCGCCGCATTCTGTCACGGGGGCCCGGGCGAGCGTCGGGCGCCCGCCGGGTCCTCGGGACGACGAGCCGCAGCTGCCCCAGACACGCGTCGCCGCGGGGATGCCTGATTAGAAAGTCACATCCGTCTCTCTGCTCCTTCGCTTTCCGCCTTTGGTTGTCGCAGCCGAAGAAGAACAGCTGATTTGTGGAGGCCGGGTGGTGGAGCAGAGCCAGTGCTGGCAGCCCTGAGCTTTTCTTACCTTTTCATGGGGTTCTGACACTTCTACCATGTGACACAGGTTTTTTTTTTTCCTTTGAAGCTAAATCCCGTGATCACTGAAATGAGTACAAAAGACGATACCGGTTTGATTCAAATTCAGATTCCATTTCAAACGAGCCCGAATCGAATCAGCTTTACCACAGTAAGGGAAACGATAGTAGTGTTGTCATACCTCTGCCTTTTCTTCTCCCGGGACCAGTGGGAACACACGTTATGACAGAAAATGAGTGAAATGTGCAGCTTTCATGCTCAAGGCCCCAAGATACATCTGACTTGAACTCATGAATGCAGGCAAAAGGACAGATGAACTCAGTCTACTGCTGTTTCTCAGATGAGAGGTCACCCATTACCACATATTCCTAAAAACACCAACCGTTTGTCTGAGGAATGTGCTTTTTCAAGAGACACACATCTAAATGGCTAAAATTTGCTTTTGCAAAAATGTTTCAAGAATCTTTTCCTTTTTTTTAACTGTTACAAGTAATGTGAGCCATTTGGACAAAAATTGCCTTGACAGTGCCTTGGCCAAAAAGTGGAATAATAACAACCGTGCTTACACCACTTAAACATGTGCAATTGCAACAATTGGCTCAGTAGGTTCAACATCAATTTTAATGTGGTCTGTACCTCATTCTGTGTGCAGAATTTGTGGCAGATCTGTTGATATGTAGAATTGTAGAAATTGTGAAATAGCTCTCATGATAGATGTGCACGGTTGTAAAGCTGTGGTTATGTACATAACGAGCGTGGAACGAGAAGTAGAAACTACAGTACGGCCTTCCTAACAGTCAGATTACACAGATAATTTTAAATTATCATATAAATTTGACCTATATTGCGGTTGAAGTTGTATTGCAGAATATATTTTATTCACCCAAAAACAAAGGTTAGCGTAATAAATGCGTAAGTGTGGCGTTTCCTTTCCTGCTATTGATGTAAAGGTATCATTTCGAGGGCGTATCCCAAGCAACAATTTGGAGGATTTCAGTGTCTCTGGTATAATCCAGTCCTTATATGGCTTTTGAACATGACCCATCTTGCTGAGTCATTCCATTAGAGCCCTAACATTCTTCTCAGTCTGCAGCCGGAGGGGGTGGGGGGTAGGGGGTTGACTGTCTCTCATAACCTTTGGTCCAAACTCCTTCCCCTGCCCTGAAGTGGGCGATTCCCTCCAAGTGGCCATCGCATAGCCATCTGAGGATTACGGAGTGAACAGGCAGCGTCACTCACTCCTGGCCCCGCCCCCCAGAGGGAGGGAGGGGGAAAGGTTGCAGATATAATTGCTTTTGATGCTAAGCTCATTTTCGGATAAAAAGAAGCTCTTGGTGGCGACTTTACTTAGATGTCCGCCGCCAAAGAGCACCGTGCGTAGGGATGCCTGTTGTCTTGCGAGGAAATTAAGAGGCGGGGGGGCTGTCGTGTGTGGGTGGGTGCGTGCGTGTGTGTGTGTTTGGAGGTGGGGGGTGGGGGGGAGGGAGAGGGTGTTAATTAAAGGACTTCAGGAAGTTGATATATGCGGGAGACTCCAGTCACTTCAGTGCCTCTTTGGAGTGGTTCAAGATGTTAAAGTACACAGCACCTTGGAAAGCTCTTTGTCTCTCGATGGAGAAAGGCTTCAGGGTAAGATTGGCTCTCGCTCAACCGCTTTGACGCGTTTTGAATTAAGCAGTCGGCTGTGCTGTGTTTGGCTTTTTCATTGCTTGTTGGAAGTCTTGGCTCGCTCTGGGTTTGTTCTGCAATCGCTGTAACCTAAGTTATGCGACAAGCATAGTTTACAGTTCCCAGCGCAGACCATTAGCCAGTGTCTGTATTTATGAAGTAGGAATAAGAGACCTTAGACCGCAGGCTGGTTTAAACAGAAAGCCATATTTCAGTTTGTGGAAAGAACACCATGGACGTGACACTTTAAAAAGCAGCATTATCCAGATAAAAAAAGACAAAATATGTGTGTAATTCGTCAGTATCTGACAGAAATGTGCAGCTTAAGTTGAAATCATATTTTGTGTGTGTGTGTGTGTGTGCGTGTGTGTGTGCTTTGCAAAAAAGAAAAGGAATTTTTGATCTCAGCCCAAAGCACTGTGGTCTGGTCATTCCATTAACAGTGATGGTGCTTTTTTTTAAATCAGTGGGATTGCATAACATCTTTCGCCTTCCTGCTACTGCTTAGGCCGGTAATGTGCACATAGACTATTGTTCGTTGCGGCAAAACTGCATGTTTCTTGCTCTGTAACATTTATTCAACAATGGAGTCCCCTGGGGTAGAATGTTTCAGTCTCCTGTTTAAACTCAAACACCACTCCCGTGCATTTTCAACACCTTAACTGAGATTGATAATGTTCACCTTTATGCTGAGGGAAGTCAGTACACAGTGAACGACTGTCAGTGTTCTGAATCGTGTTTCAGTTCAGCTTAATCTATCTTCATAGAACAGTATCGGCATTTTTCAATGAATGAGTTGAAGTTAAATTCAATTGACTAGTGACGGAATTGAAAATTAAATTCAAACCTCCCCCCCTCCCAAGTATGCCTGATACGTCCATAAAAACCATCTTCTGCACAAAGATATTGAGAAGCCGACATGACAGCCAAGTTATAATAACTGAAGCCTATCATGTACCATTTCAATAGCTCATTGTAATGAACAGCAAATACACAGATGCCCCATTGCAGGTAAATTACAGCCAAATACAGCAGGGGCTCCACAGTCAGGGTTCACACTTAGTACTGTTATGAGCAAGAGTGACAACTAGTAGTAACAAGTCCAGGTCGACTCCCAAGGTAGCGGCTACTGAAGTTGACTCTTGTTCCTGTGCGAATGAGCTTAGTCGTGCAAGGAAGGAACGGGAGTTAAATTGAATGCTTGAATGCTGTCTGACTTCCTTTCACCTTCTGAAACCAGACAGTACGCTCAACACAGAGCTCGCTAAGGGCAACGTTGAACGCTTTATTCGATGGACACGTCTTCTTCGGCTTCTCTCGGCCGAGATGAACACAAATCATTGAACGGCCGCGTGCATCCATGTTTGTTGACACTGGGGATCACAGGCGACATTTCGAATGCGAGAAATCACATTCAGAGCAAATGCTGTGGCATTATGAACTTAGCGAGCAAGTTCTGTCACGGGGCGCTCAATTCGTTTTATTCATTTTCTGCGTGGAGCCCGCGCAGTGCATGATGGGTACAGCCCGGCGAGTGGTGTGGTACATTCGCGGTTCTGTATTTGCATAGGATGTACTCCACCATTATTCTATGCAAATGAATCTGTCCAGCCAGCCCAGCTGAGTCAGGTCAAACTGTCAAACTAGGCATTGCGTATCAAATATGAATGAAGAGTCAGCAACTGCATTGCCTGTTTCCCACCTCAAATGTTTTCAGAAACACATAGTAGTGGACACTTTAGATGGAATAAGAGTAAATTTATGAACAGGCCGCCAATGAACCCATAGAGGCATCTATTTGACGGAACTGGACTGAATTATTTACATCCGCCTGTCACATAGATAGTTTGGGGGGGTGTGGAATGGAAGCGTTCTCAAGGTGCGTTCTCAACCAAATCCCGGCGAGGAGGCATGGGACGTAACCGAACCTTAAACTGTCCGGGGGAACGGAAGGGCGGAACGGAAACGAGTGACCCAGCCCACCGTGGAACACTGCCAGCACCTGATTGGACAGACGCACAACGGCCAGTTTCGCCTCCCCGTTTTCAAACCGGAAAATCATGGCTCGCTGATGATGGATGTCCTACAATGTTCACGCCACTTTTTGCCGTAACGTTTCCTCAAAAGGAATGAAAAATGAAAGATGGCAGTCTGTTGAGCAGGCTTGGTTAAATGTGGAAGCTGGGGATATCCTCTTTGGCGAGGCCTGTTCTCCGCGAAATACTGATGCCGTCGGGGAGGGTTTCCAGTTTTAGATTTGTCGAGATACGCCCTATTTCCTCCGTCCCTGTGGCACTAGAAAAGCAGCCTACCCAAAAACCGCATGAGGTGCCTATAAAAATGAAATCCCAGACAGAGAAGCTCGGAGGAGAGGGCCTGCATTTCAACTTTGCCTCCGTGTGGAATGAAAACGCAGTGTCTTATTTACCCTGGTTTCCACGGAGACGGCCCCTTCCTTTTCTGATGCTACACACACTGGGACCTGCTTTGAAAATGTAGTACGTAACTACCGTTTAATCTGTTGAGTGTTACCATGAAGTCATTGTTAGATGATTGATGTTTGATATGGGATCAGTGACTGAAATATAATTTTGTAAAGGGGTCTAATATATTTAATGTGCTGTTGAGTATGTTGGCTTTTGCTATGTTGCTGTGTCCAGCAAAAAGCTGCAATATGTTAAAACCGTGTTAATATGTTTGTGACCATTTTTTTCAATGATTTAACATATTAGATACTAATCATACTTTCAGGAACGTTCTTATTAAAGCAATCACCCAGTTGCATTTACGGTGGTAGTTTGTTACCACGAGAACTTAATCACTTTGGAATCCAGGGGACATGTTAGAACACATACAAGCTGACAGGCTAGCCTTTCGGAAAGGACAAACAGAACATCAGGGATGGGTTGCCTTCCTTCTGAGTCATGTGACTCTTTGGACAAGGTGGCGATTAATGGCGACTGCCCTCCTGCCCTCTCACGGGTGGTCTGAGAGCTCGTGAACAGGAAGTTGCATCACTCCCCGACGCACCCTCGCCTGTGCGAAACACAAGAGGAGCGTTCGGGCGCCGGCCTCCCTAGCCTGAGGCAGACGGCCGTCATGTGACCCTCTGTGCCCGATTAACTACGACACTTTGAGGGACGTCACGCACGATATTGGCCATGATCTCCAGCTAATCGGCTTCTTTAAGGCAGTTTATATATTGTTTAAAGACTTCCAGTTGTCACTAATTCTTACAACCCCAAATGTGTATTTCTATTTTTTCTTTTCATTTCTTATGATTTTACTTTCAGCTCTGCAGTTGGTACATTTGCCAATACCTGTACACTGTTTCTGAGATAAGGACAAGAAGCTGACCTGGAGCCTCATTCCTAAATTACCAGGAGGCACAGAACACCACCAGTTTTTTTCAGACTGACTTCAGACTCATTTTATTTTGTAAACCGTACCAGAACAAAATGTGTCCTTCTGTGCTGCCATACCATACCTACAGAAATTCTCCCCCACTGCACAGAACGGCAAATTAGCGTGCCCCAAATTTGAATGTCATTTCATAGCACTTTGTAGAACATACAAGAAAATATTGGAAACCAAAGCCACCTGCTTTGTAATGTCAAAATTGTGCCAATATCTCAAATGGTAATATACTGTACTGTACTGTATATTTTCTATGAATACATTCCACTATAATGCTTAACACAGCCAAATTAAGTGGGTTCTGATGCCGAGGCAGACAAATGATCCTCACTTCCACGCACCCCACCATTATCCGACGCTTACTGAAAAAAATAATTTTAGGCGAGTCATTTTGGGTGACCGCATATAATAATCTTAGCTGCTGTACCTGCAATTGTTCTATTTTACCTTTTATAATTGAGTACTTCATGAGAACCAGCATAATGTTAGCCTCAGTCATTCAGAACTAATCAACCTCTGGTATATGAATGAACCCATTCAGCATGAAACCAAGAGTCTAGTATGAGGCTAATGATGCTACAGTGAGATTAATGTTAATGTTAGCAAGGCCAGTGTACCAGATTTTTGTAAATTCCAGCCAAAAAATGGTTTGTCTGGTGCAGGATACAATTTGTCCCATACTTGTCTATGTCCTGCAGATTATCCCTGCCCCTGATGAATTGCTATGGCACACATTGAAAAAAGGGAATATATGGTGCATTTTTGAATGACCTATTAACTTTGGGTCACTTGCAGTTTGGGTTGAGTGCGTCCCATATTTTGCAGAATGTTCATTATTGTTTTTCCTTTAATACTACAAATAGATTTAAATACTACAAATAGAATAGAATAATGTGCATTTCCCTTTAAAATACTACCAATCTATTAAATAGCATTCAGCAAGGACTGGCTATTGTCATGTGACTTACTTAGCAACTTCTTCAAAAAACCTGCTGCAAAAACCACAACTGTGCATAAACAGAAGAGTTTACTCATTATTGCTAGAGTCAATTCTTGATCTTGAATCAGGAATCAACTCCAACCCCCATCATTCATTGCTTAAGGCTTTTTGTCTGAAATAGCAGTACCGTACAGTTCTGCCTCCCTTACCTCTCAACACTGCGGCAATTTCAGTTTTAACTGACAGAATCGAACCATGCAGAGAGCTGTTATCTGCCTTTCTTCTACACCAGGCCCTCGGAGAGCCAGCTCTCCTGTTTTCATTTCATTCAAGAGTTGCTGACAGAAACCAGCTGACCTGTCACCCTCCTCCTCCCCCTCCTCCTCCTCCTCCCCCTCCTTCCTCTGTCCATCCGCGTTCTTCTCCCAGATTAGAGGCTATATTTGAGGCGGTGCTTAAGGGAGAAAGAACCCAGCCGTAATGTGGCGTGGACAGTGTCTAATCCGCTCGGTTATCTCTGTCCTGGCCCTTATTTCACTGATTTGCTTTAATGGCACCGAGCTTACTGGCCATGTTCGCGTAGTGACATAGTTCATTACCTTATGCGTGCGTCTGTTAGGAGATGTTTGTTTATTCTGTGAGGCGGATTTGATTCGGTGCAACAGGTGAATCTGCTTAATGCTCGTGCTTAGGGAGAAAATTTGGTGCTTAGATCCCATAACAAACAGAGGAAGACGTATGTCTGTATGTCTTTCAGAGTGTAGTGAGTAAATCAGGGGTTTGCAGCCTTTTCTGATCCAGGGACTCCCCCCCCCCCCCCCCCCAGGCTAATTCAGGGTGCATTATTGGCATGACAAGATTTGTACATTTGTAATCTTTTGTTTAATTAAAAATTTGAATGTTGTGTAAAATTTGGTTTGATTGGGATTATATTAAATCTGAATAATCTTATCACTGTAGACTGTAGTACCTACCTTTGCAAGAGAGGACCTACAGGACATCTGTTTATTTTATTGTAAACTGTTAATGGCAGCCGCATTATTAACAATGAAAACAGGCTAAACTGCTCTTGTCGCACGCCAAATATTTTGTAGAATTGGACGTGGAACATATGGAAGCTAATACCGAGGAGCAATTCTGAAAATGCAGTCCCAATTGCAAGCCGAAATTCACTTATGGTGAATGGTGTTTATTTTTGATTTCGTCGGTTAGTTTTGCACAAAAAAATAATGTTTGTTTCTTTTGTCAAATTCACAAAACACGGGAATCAAAGCCTCGGCTTTATTTAGCCTCACCTGCCAGGCAGAGTGATTAGGCGTAGTGCGGGGTCCTGTCACACCCCAGACAGCGCTTGGTATTTATATGTCTCCTGGGAGCACAGAGCTATGTGTGCGTAGTCCCTTTTCCCCACCCCAGTCCGCCTGCCAGATCCCTTCCTCCTGTCTGAGTAATCCATTAGAAGCTCTGGAAATGAAACAACCCACTCCTCTCGTCCCTTCCATTGAGTTCCTGCCTGTTCACACACGCACACCGAACACCCCGTTTTACCCTTTTGTGATAAAGGTCACGATAGCGTCGCAAACGTCAAGATAGTGTAGTGAAGGTCATGATAGTGAAGTAAAGGTCGCAATGCTGTAGTGAAAGCTACAGTAGACCGACAGAGGGCTGGGGGAGTCTGCGAGGCACGGTTTGTGGGAGGGCTGCGTCTTAAATGGGGGTTCCCAGACTCGTTGTCCTAGATTTTATCATTTTATAATTATAATTTAGATGGAAATTAACAATCTAGCTAAATCTGGCACATTTACATCACGTAATAGTGATGTTGATCAATGTGTATTGTTTTTGTCAAATAAATAAATAAATAAAATATAATGAATTGACATCCTTTTATGAAACCTCCTTTATGTGTTACACATTATAGATTATGTAACTCATTAAAGACAGAAAATTGATTAAATGCTGAACGTTAAGCGCATTGTAGGCTAATTACATTAATAAGGCAAAGGGCTCAGGGACCATTTCAGCTCAATATTTTCGCTTCTTTTAAAAAAAAAATTATTCCTAATACCCAGGTGCTCTCACTGCTTATCTACAGAATGTGTTTAAAAAATAAAGTTAATATGGTAGAATTTTGTGATCTGTTTTTTTTTCGGAGCGTGTGCAGTTCACTTTTTGTTGAATGGGTCAGTGCGTTTCCCTTTCGCCCAGCGAAAGGCTCGATCGACGGCTCGTGTCCTAGTTGGCGTGTGTGGGCTGGGCGCACTGCCCCGTGGGCCCTTTCCTGTTGTATCGATCGATCTCCACCGCTGCGGCTACTGGCAGGCGACCGGGCTCTCGCAGGAGCCGCAAGTCATCTGAACCCGCTCTACTGTTACCCCCTTAGCGGGCGACACGCGGCTATAATTGCAGCCTTTTCACCCGGGCTGTAAACAGAATTGTCCCCGAGGATAAACAACCGTTTCTTTTCGTAGCGGGAAGCTATATGGTAATAACATGTAATTGCTGAGTCCAGTGGTCTGACCGCTAATTGTATTGCACAAAGCCTAGCGTAAATGAGCACGTGTGCATGGTTACCCTTTGGGTTCTTAAAAGGCCCCCGCGAAGAGGCCTCCATAGCGGACGGCAGCAGAAATGAGAGGAAGGGTCAGATTAATACAAAATACTGTATATTAATACAACTGAATTAGGAGCAAATAATCTTTAAACTATATAATTAAGCCTTGCCCCCGCCCCCTCCCCAATCAAATTCCACACATGTATGAACACCTTGTGTCCAAATCCCCCATGTTGAGCCATTCAAATTCCAAGCCAATTTTAAAAAGTTTGCATAGCAGGCCTAGTGTATGAATTGTTAACTTTTCACAATTTCAAAATTTTCCTTTTAATATTTATCTGTAAGAGGGAGAATTCTTTGTTGTGTGTGGAAAAACAACTTGTCTTAAGTCAGAACCTTCCTAAATTTTCTTGAGGACCTTTGCATGCGGCAGGCTGCATTAAAAGCAAAACCCTTTTTGAGTTCAGAAAGATATTCAGGGCAGAATTAATCCCATAATAATACCGGAGCCAGTACAGACTGAGAAGTGGCAAATTGCATGAAATTGCATGTCCCGTGTGCTAAATGTAATCTATGTTCAATTTATGAAAATTAAGTTACGGGAACATTTCAGAGATTGCCGAAGTACTTCTCCAACCTATATGTGCTATATGTGTGTATATCTCAAGTAAAAAGCCCTTGGATCCTGGGATGTGCGCACATGAATTACGGTAGTTCAGCAGATTTATTTGAGACCCCCCTCATAGAACCAGTTTGGGATCGCCCCCACAGGAAGTTCATCACAGTGATGGATTGACTTGACTGTTAATCATGCTTTGGACAGCTGTGTTTCAATGACTTGAAACCTGCAGGTTGTGAGCTCAAATCCTGTTGGTTAGTGCTGTTGTATATATGACTAATTTATACAAACGCAGATCTCAGTAAATATCCAGCTGTGTATGGTCGGTTGATATGTAAAAATTTAAGCTATAGTATTCACTGTAAATTATCGTGGCTAGAGGTGTAAAATTGGGTCTGTTGTGTTTGCACGGAGACACGTGCTAGCAGAGAGTTCTTCACTTCTCTTTGTGAAAAACGTTGTTGTTGCATTGAACTAAATCATGTGTGACTCTGTGAGGAGCACCGGAGGTGCGGGAGTAAAAATAAGCCGCACGCTCTCTCTGAAGTGTTCTGCTGCAGAAGAGAAAGCGATCACAGAATGTGTAATTACCCTGGTATAGGGCTCTGGACATGAAATCACAGCGGGGATAACAAAACAGTGTTTGGTTACAGGACAGTGACATAGTAACCCACAACTCACAGATCACGAGTGTGCTTTCTCTCTTAAATCTTGTGATTCACTTTTCTGTGGAACCAAAGGTTATTAAAAAAAGATTTTAGCCAGCTTCCTGTTTCACACGCAAAATCACACGCACGCACAAACATGTCCGTGCACACACACATGCATCCATAGAGGCACGCACACATGCTCTCACACACACATAAACACACACACACACACACACTCACGCACACACATGAATACACACATACACACGCATACACACATGCACACACTCACACACACACGCACGTGCACACACATGCATGCTCACACACACGCACACACACACACACACACATGTACACACATGCATGCTCACACACACTCACACACACACGCACGTGCACGCACATGCACGCTCACACACACGCACACACACACACACACGAACGGAAACCGTGTGTGTCGTCACCCCTGCCCCCACGTGCGTGGGTCAGTGACAGTGACAGTTTTCCCAGCCCAGTCTGCCCCTCCTTTGGGAGGGTGAGTGGGGGGTAGGGCCCACAGCGAGGTCCGGGGGGGGGGGGGGGGGTTTGCTGTCACAGAGGCTCTTTTGTGTGAACGCGCCGGGGAGACGGAACGGCTCTTCCTTATTTTAACCAGCCTGTGACATCACCGCCTGCAAACGAGGTTGGGGAAAGGAATCTGGCTCGAAGCAGCCAAAGAGAAGAGGGGTATTGTGGAAGGGGGATAAAAAAAAAAAAACGGGGGTCCGAGCGGAAGCGGGACGGCAGCAGCGTGGTGAGTCGCTCCGTTCTTCTTTCACACGCCGGGGCGAGCGTAGCGGGAGCAGCCAACCCCGCCAACTCCAGTGTGCCGGTGAGAGGGATTTCCAAAAAAAAAGAGGGCTTACCTCATTACCCGCTCCGCGAGTGAGGCAGAAACTAGCGGCTTTTGATGTTTCACGCTGCTGCGTGTGGAGAATACGGGTGCGTATCGCTGCTGAGACTGGAAGATAAGTGCTGTGAGGCAATCTGGGCGTTCTGTTCGGGAGCGTTAGGCAATGACTCTGGGGAAATCTGTGTGAATTTGCCTGCCATGTTTGATGGACCGTTTTAGCAGTTTATGCAGGGGTGAAAAAATGAAAGCAGAACTATTGAAATTTCACTGAATCTTTTGTTTCCTTTTTGTGGGGAAGTCATTGGTTAGCATTCAGTCTGTTTTAATAGAAAAGATGTCTTTGGAGATTAAAAATAAGGGATTGTGCAATTAGCAAGCTGGGTCAATGGGTGGAATGTGCACTGTTGGCTGAAAATGAAATTTTTTTGGACTTTTTTTTATATATAACCTTTGCATGTTTAGGGACATAATCTTTTCTCTGGTGTGCTGTTAATGATCCAATATTTCATGTTTTCATGTTTTGGCTTTTGGTTACTTGTTACAGTATGTATTTAGCATAATGCTACTCTGCTACAAAATGAGAGTTTCATGAATTGATATGACATTGAAAATTCTTCAGCTTCCTTAAAAAAAGCCCTTATTCTTTACCTTAAATCTGCAGTGAGAATCAGTGCTTCGTCACTGCAGTGAACTCAAAGGCAAGACAGATGCTCTCCTAGACATCTTGTGTCTCCTGAGAAAATACTGTTGTCAGCATGACAACAGGGGGAGGCTAAAGTCTACATAAGAGAGTTGCTCTTTTATTGAAGTACTGTATGTGACAGCAGTTCTCGCTGTAAACAAGTTCAGAGGGCCCTGCCAGTCCAGCATGCACTGGGGGACCCGCTGTAGTTCATGTTGTTTGTCCTGGTAACCACTTCCAGATGTCACAGAAATGGCAGCGCCTTCCACTTTGGTCAGATTTATGAACGTGTAAATGAAGGACAGGGAGTTAATCCAGGCCTGCACAGACACAGACACACAAATGCGTAAGCACCAAAACACTCATAGTATTCTTCTGTATTTGCTTTACCCTTCTGAAGCTACACACACACACACACACACATACATACACACACACACACACACACACACACACACACACACACACACACACACACACACACACACACACACACACACACACACACACACACACACACACACACACACACACACGCGCGCGCACACACATACCCACATACACACAGGCACATACACGCACACACATACACGTACACACACATACCCACACACACAGAAATACACACACGCACACACACGCACACACACACACAGTGTCACTTAATTAACAGGGCAGGAACAGTGAAATCTCATGTCCGTCATCGCTGCTTTTGGCAGGCCTGGCACTCGAGGACAGCTGAGCTATGCCGGGAATGTTATAGTGACCCACTGTGGGATGCCCTGCCCGTCCAGCATAGAACAACACTGGCATCTTGTGTGAGAAGCTTTAGAGGTCGAGACGGATCGGACCAGAAAGTGCATATTTTCCCATCTGTGTAGTCATTAGGAAGTCACAGGCTTTGAGTCACGCATTACAATCTACCTCCAGGCCTTCTTTTCATGAGCCAGGAATCAATAGGAATTAGATTTGGCTGGTAATTAGAGGAGTTTGCCATTTAGGCTCAGCACCATTCAAATGCAAAGAATTTAATTCAGTCCATGGAGAAAAGGGCATTCCAGTTTTTCCTGAGGTGCCAGAGAAATGTATTGGATCAAAATATAAAGCTACAGTAAAAATATTAGGAGTTGGACATGTGATGTTTATTTCTAAAAGCCTGCGGGAGTGCTGTGATTCTGAGCGTCAGGGGTTAGTTAAGCACATAATATGTGTGTTCATATCCCTTGTCACTCCCTTTGTACTTTTTAATCATACGGAGGTCTATTTTCATGTTCCTTCATCAGTTCCAAATTTAGATCCTATGTGAGTTAATGGTTTCATAAAATAAAGTGGAGAACCAGACTGCCCTGTGTCTACAAACTGCCAACTTCTTTTTTTTACCTGCAGACTTGTTATTCAATAAATTTATGCAGAGCAGTGTTCATTTAGGAAAAACTTTTAAATGTGTGAAGTCGGCTGTCGTTTTTGTCACTGAATTTTAAGAACTCGAACTACAAACAGCCCAATCAAATCGTCCTTAACAAGTGAGAAACGTGGGAAGTCTCATTTTTCGGCAGTTGTTCACTGACAGTTCCCGTGATGTCACCTTTAATATCTGCTTAATACTTCAGCGCTTCCAACACTGGATGAAAAGAAAGAGTTGAGGGTTATGCGAGATGAACGCATCAGCTTCGTTGTTATATTCTAAAAATAAAACACGCTGAAGTCAATAACAAGAGCAGTCCTTCACTGACACTGGGGAAGAAAGCTGCTTCCAGCCATCAAAAAAATAACAACTTGAAGGGCCCTATTTTCATGACAATATAAAAGCAAATGTACTGTAACTGGGCGCAAGTAGAATTACTCTTTCCATCTCCCACAAATGGAAATATTTGTCGCTGGTTTTGTAGTTTCTTGATCTGCAGTATACCTGTTTGCGTCAGTATGGATTGGGCGTCGCTGCAGGGGGCATTTCAGTAGAAACATTTGACTCTGTGCGAGTTTGATGTTGAGTAATGCCCACGTGTTTCAAACCAACCCGGAATGGGTTTAAACCTAAACGCTGCCACACTGTGCTGTTTTGGTGGCGCCGTGAAAATGTCACACACGCGAATGCTGGAAATATTTCATTTGTTTTCATTTTTGTTTTCCAAGCCGTGTTCGGTTTTGCAGTCCAATATCAGCAATTTAGGGGATTGCACCTACATAGAGTTTATGAATGTAAGCTACCTGAATGAGAGACGCAGTGAATGTGGAAGACGGGCGCTACACCTGTCGAATACAGTGAGATACGCGAATATCTGTCACTGCATAATGCCACGCCATAGCTATAAGGTGATGCTACAGGGAGTGCATTTACAGGCAGCGGATTTACAATGCCTGGGAGGGGACAGTTATCTATTAAAATCATGGCTACTTACATCCATACATTGAGCCCAGAACACACTGACAGCTATTTTTTATTCATGTGTTTGGCAGGGATAGGGCCATTATTGAGCAAACAGGCACTGCCATATAAATGGACAATATATTTTGTTTGAAGGGGAAATAAATATGAAAATGAAAACTATTCAGCCCCACCTTTCTTTTAATATTGCGAGTAATGTGTAGAGATGCTCTTAATGAAGACTCTGATTCTGTGCTTGCTCTTCAGCTGTGACAAAGTTAGCATTTGGTTGTGGTGCTAACACAGAAAATGTGGCAATCTGATTGGCAGTAATGAAACCAAACCCCCATCACACCCACAGCTAATTTATTCCTGTCAAACTATTCTTTAACAACCACACCATAGTTGTGCTAAAGCCTGCTGTCACAAAATTACAAAAATTGAGTTGGACACGGCCTAATTCGCCAGTGCCTTGTGTTAGGGGCTTTGATGATTTCGTATTGACTGTTAAAATAGGGCCCGAGGACTTCCAGCAGACGTCAGCATGAACTCGGGGAAGGGGGAGTGCTTTAGTCACGCATAGAACCGTCCAGCCTTTGTAGTTCTTCAGCATCGGGTGACCCCTGCACCAGATACAAGACGTGCCATAATGTATGAGACATGTCATATTAGGTTTCTATGAAATGTCTGCTTCTTTGTCGCAGTTGATTGATGTCTCGGTTCCAAAACGAGAGGATCAGACATTCCTGGGAGGTGCAAAATTTCATGTCCTCCGGTGCTTATAGCGTGCCGTTGGTCTGTGAGCCCAGGTCAACGTGATGCAGCAGTGAGACCGACCATTGATCCTCTTTATTAGATTTCTTCTTTTTTCCCCCTCTGTAGAGTGTCATTTACTTCCCCCGGTTCCATGTTTAATGTCATTATGGAGCCAAAATGAAGGATCACGTCTCCTGAGGGCTGGGGAGGGTAGACGTGCTCAGGAGGGGACCTGCGGGGATGTTCCACACCACATTAGCCAACGGGGCTGCTCATAGATTAGGGCCTGACTAATATGCAGATGCCTCACCAGACACAGAAGATGAAAACTACAGAGATTGCTTCATTTCCATGCAAGAGCAGCCCATATCATATCACCTCTGAATCTTTTCACAGGACCTTTCTGCAGTCATCGGCCGAATTATAAAGGCCTGTGCGGTCAAAAACATGACTTTCAGTGCAGCAAATTAAAATGTGAATTGCATTTCAAAATCTGTAGACTGAAAATATACACTTCAGTATACTGTATAGAAAAGTAGATGACTTGTAGATGCCTGATTGATAAATGTGTGTTTTGAAAAATTGATAAATGTGTGCAAACATACGTGTGTTTGTGTGTGTGTGTTTGCGTGTGTGATTTTGTGCACATATGTCTGTTAATTCTGTTTGAAGGCCTATATGGAAGTTTAAAGTGAATGTACCTTATTTGGGGCACCAGGTTTTCAGGACTTCAGTGATCTAGGTCAAGTGAATATTAAATGAGCTTGAGGCAGGGAACTGTTCAGCTAATAGACTTCACCTGAGGAGCCGTTCCAAATGAGCTCCCTCACAGAGAAATCCAGGATCTTTAGAGTATGATTTCTAAAGAATTGCTCAAAATTAATTTCTCATGAATGACACACAGTCAGGGAGCGTATCCATGTTCCCAGGGTCCTATGTTCTCAGGGTCATAGGACCCTGGGAGAGCACATGTAGAGCTGGGGAACATAGGACCCTGGGAACATAGGACCCTTTGTCATGTTCCCATTATGCGCCATATAAATCTGGGGAACATAGGAATGACCCCCACAGTCATGTCTCTCCTTTTGCATAAGCTTGGCATGAAAGTTGATGGAGGTATGACATGCACTATGTGAAACATTAATCATATGTTGACGTATATGTGAGAACATTAATGAATACAGAGAATTGCACATATTCCCCTTATTTCATTTAAAACCTTCATAATACCACCTTATCTTTAATTTTATGTGTAGTGTGATATATATATATATATATATATATGCAGTGTGCTCCATAAGTATTTGGACAGTACAAAAAAAGCCTGTTCACAGATTACCCAATATGGATCTAAATACCCTCCAATTAGACAGTCTGCACTTTAACCTCATATTCATTGTTTCATCCATTTCAAATCCAGTGTGCTGGAGTATGTAGTCAAAATAAACAAAAAACATTGTGTCTCTGTCCAAATATTTACAGACGGCACTGAAGTTTGTCTCAAAGCTTGTATTTAGCCTAATTTTCTAATTGGATACAAATGATTGTTTGTTGTATAATAGTTGACCCAGGAGGCGTTTTAATCTCCTTCAATAAAAAGACATGTTGGGCGACAGTGGGCCATGGTTTTGAGGACAAAGGGTCATGTGTGTTTAGAATGTGTCTCTGTGTGAGCTGTTTAGATTCCCTCCTCATGCGATTCGCAGTTACACAATATCCAACTGATCTGGACAGTATAGTCCAGGTTACATTCAATCAGATCAAGCCGTCTCTGGTCTCAATTAGTTTGCCGTGTGTTCGTCAACCCTGTAATTTCAGCTTGTTTGTTTTCCAATGTCTCCCCAACTAGCAATTTGCTGAGGATTTGGAGGGTTTTCGTCTTTACCTCATTAGTCGAATGGGCGGAAATAATTAGCCTGGCCCTGCATGCATTCTATCAAAGCATAATAGATGAAAATATTTGTGTAATCATGTAGTTTTTCATGGTTTGCGAAGACTTTTGTTCTCTGAAACTAATATAAACTGAAACTTTCGAAAAGGATGACTCAGTATGCTCAAACTTGAGTGCTTAATGTAAAACAGTGAATTATTGGTTTTTAATTAAGTATGCTAGTCGCCTATAAAATTAATAAATGGCCACAGTACAAAGATAGGGATTGCTTTCTTTCTGAACAGTGCTGTATTTCTCCACTACTGCTGTGTAAGACTGTTATTACATTAAAATCATTTTCTTTCTGTTCTGTGTAGGTGGGCAGCTTTAATATTATGTTCGCTTGGCAACATGTAGTGCTTTCCAAGAGAACTGTATGTCCTTTACAAATCTTTTTTGAAGAACTTAAATAACACCTGAACATAAATCAAGCCTTTGGCAGACGTTTCTGTCATATTCACTGAGTCAACAGCAGTCACTTTGTGAATAGGCGAGCCAGTATTAGAATTCCAGACCAATTTCAAGCATATAGCAGACTGCGCAGTTACATAATGTACTGTTTTCTGCAGTGCATGACATCACTTCCTGTTTGAAAAAAATAAGGTTCCCTCAATCAAAATGGTTCATTTAATCTAAATCATTGCCAAAACACTGGCATTGATTCCATTAACATTTATTTGTCTACTGTTGTCTTATAGATTAATATAAATGTTTGTTTATTCCAATACATTTCGATAACCTAATTACCATAATTAGCTTGCCTAATTATAGAAAATTGACTCACCGACAGATTAAAGCCATTGATGCCCATAATAAAGCTCATCATGGTAAAATCTGAACTCTTATTGTTGCGATGTATATGATATTTTTATTCATTTTTCCAAGCTTGGCTATGTGAATTTTTTTTTTTTTTAAGTCTCCCTTAAATCTTGGTCTGATAATCATGTCCCCCAAAATCTGGGACTGCTGATTATGTGTAAGTTTGGCTGCCCCAGGCAAGATGTATTTGCATTTTTGCAGCTGATGGTCGGTTTAAGGGTACACATGTTTAGATGCCCCCACACAGCCCTTTCATCCTCTGTACACTATTGAGTGCTTATATTACATTATTAGGCTGGATCCTGAAAGATCCCCTAATCTATTATTTATGTCTAGAATCAAATTGCCAAGGTCAGAGGTCAACATACACATTATCTTCTGCATTTCCTATTGTCCATTCCTCCATTATGTATAATAGACCCCTCCCATGGTGTTATGAGGTCTTTAGGCTATGTTTACTACTGTGTGTGCGGGTAATAATATTGTAAGGATATATAGTTTGTAATAGATTATGGTACGGTGAAATCCTCCAAGGCTTTTGCGCAATGTTTTCATGTCCATTCATTTAAGTAGAAGTGCTTTATGGATGATTATTAAATTACTGGAATGACCATAACCAACTCATATAGCAAAAATACGTTTAGCACGTATGGGTATTTAATGAAATTGATGTTTCAGACAATTTTGGTACTTACACATAATAACACTTGAGTTCAAGACAGTTACATTAAATTCTGCCTGAAACTAAAAGGCTTAAAAAATATCTTGTCTCACTGAGTGTTTGCCAACATAAACACTTTTTTTTCTTTTCATTGGCAGATGAAACAGTGATTTGAGCCAATGAATACATACTGCCAGCTTTGATTTTGTATAATATGTGTCTGAGACAAAACAGGATGGTATGGTTTGACCTCTGTGGGTCATACAGAAATGTAAAGCTATTTAGAGGATCTCTGGTGATCCTATAATGAACTCAGACTTGACATATACAACCATTCAGCACGCAATGCTTGTCATGATTGCATAAGATATTCATGGATGGAAGCCAGTTTGAGGGCTTTCATAAATACAGTGAATACAGCAACTAAAATGTGTCCAAAATGACTTTATTCTTGTGCCTTTCAGAAACCCTCCTCCAAACTCTCAGAGGATGACAGTGAGCTGAAGAGAGAGAGAGCCTTGAAGAGCGTCAGTTTCCTCGACTCTGTCAGCATAATACCTGGAGGCAAAGACACCATGGATCTGGAAGCTCCATTTTCTGAGGCACAGTCAGACAGCCAGAACAACTGCTACTCTACCGCTGGGCAGAATGGAGTGAAGAACAGGCACGAATCCCTGGACAGCGATGTTGCCAAGGAAATCCGCTACCTCGATGAGGTTCTGGAGGCTAACTGCTGTGAGCCCGGGGCCGATGCACCCTCGAATGGATCGTCCTTCCCTGAGCATAAGGCAATCAACGTCGGTGGTACAGGACCATCTGTTCAGATTTCCGGTATGCTGACACCACACAATGATGAAGTTATCATCGAAGGAATGAAGCAAACCACATTTATAGAAAACTCAGATTCCAACGGCGGAAAACCCAATGGCCATTCAGGGATGATAGATCAGCAATTTACGGGACAGTCTGGGGAACTCTCTGCAACGACTATCAAGAAGGAGGCTCGCTTTGAGCTTCGAGCTTTCCAGGAAGAGAAGAAACCCTCAAAGCTATTTGACGGCAGTCCAGAGACGGAGCCTGTCCGGGTGAAGAAAGTCCGGCCATCTGAGGAGATTGCGGAGCTGGAGAGGGAACGACAGGAGTTGATCCGGGGACAGGCAGTGAAGAAGAACCCTGGGATTGCGGCCAAATGGTGGAACCCTCCTCAAGAGAAAATGCTGGAGGAGGAGCTAGATCCAGACCAGCTGGAGTCTCACAAGAGGTATGAGGAGAGGAAGCAGAGGAAGCCAGAAACTGCGAGCATGCCACAGGTGCAGACAGTCATCCCCACCATGCCACCAGAATCTGGCAAGAAGGAGGACATTGTGATGGAGCAGATTGACTTTTCCGCCGCGCGCAAGCAGTTTCTACAGAAGGAGCCTGGCAAGCAGCCCGGAGGACCAAAGAGAGGCGTGGCTCCACAGCTTTACTCTGCCAAACCCTTCTCCAGAGCCACGGAGGTCACTCATGTGGAGAGGCCGAGCGGTTCAGTGATGGTTGGCGACCGTAGCCATAACGTCGGGGAAAGCCTCAACGAAGTGACCACTGTCAAAACAGAGAGAATCTACTGCAGCCCTGGAGACTCCATCACACAGGAGGCAAGGGACTGCATGACAGAGAACGAGATGAAGGAGGGCGGGAAGGCTTGCATGGGCGATGGAGACTTCACCTGCGCCCGAGCGGTGATGACTATCCTCAGAGACGAAGATCCTGACCTGTTCCCTCTGCAGCGATCCGCAAACAGCTCCTGTCTCCCGGAGGAGATCGATTCTGGGCTGGACGACCTGTCTATCCGGTCTCAGGACACCACGGTGCTGGAGACCCTGTCCAACGATTTCAGCATGGATAACGTGAGCGACAGCGGAGCTTCCAATGAAGCCATGAACGCCTTCCTGGAGAATTCTCTGGGGGACTTTTCTTTCCCCCCTACCCCGCAGGCCACCACTCCCATCAACGGGAAGATGGACGGAGGCCCTAAGTCCCCCAGCGAGCATGGCGTGTCCTTTTCCAGCCCAACGGCCTCTCTGATTGAGCAGCAGCTGGAGTACCATGCCGGCATCCTGGTCCAGAATGCCATCCAGCAGGCTATCGCCGAACAGCACAGCGACTGGCAAACACATCCGGTCCTGGAGCATGACTCCCCCATCCCTGAGAAAAAGACAGAGGACACCAAGCAGCCACCACCCCCATCAGAAGAAAAAGCCAAATTCGAACCTCCGCAGGCGTCGTCGCCGGTGCCAGAGATTCACACAGTCACTCCAAAGATCACCGCACCGACCCCTGTGGTCCCCGCCGAACCAGTCCATCACCCGGTGACGAGTAGGAACCAGTCCCCGCCGCCCAGCGAAAAACAGGAATTCAGCTACTTCAGCAAGTACTCGGAGGCTGCCGAGCTGAGGAGCACGGCCTCAGTGGCCCGGGCGCAGGAGATGGAGGTCAGCGCCGGGCCCTTCAAGCTGCGGTCCCGCAAGCAGAGGACCTTGTCCATGATCGAGGAGGAAATCCGGGCGGCTCAGGAGCGGGAGGAGGAGCTAAAGAGGCAGCGGCAGACGCAAGCCTTACAGACGGCCTCCAGCCACAGGCAGAAGACCAACAGCCTGCCTGCCAGACTCTCTCTCTCAGGGAGGACAGCACCAGGTAAGCTAACCTAAGAAAGACACACCGTCCTTTCTAATGTCCAGGGTTTCAACTCTGGGTCCAATAGAGACCATATGTATTATGTAAGAGTTTTTTTAAGAACCGAACATTTTTACTTGTAGGGCATCTGGAAATTTTGATTCAGTGCCTTTGGCATTTTTATCTGCCGTTTTACTGCTGAGTAACTCTTTCTGTGCAGTTTCTTGGCAGAATCCCCATATTGATTTGGCAGGCAGATTTATTAATGAGGGCTTTATAAAATCGTATTTTGCCATCTTAGCAGTGATTTCAGCAATGATAAAATAAAAAGAACACATCTGCATTAAATAGTGGCCAGAAAAGGCTACTGAAAGACAATTGCAAACTCAAACAGAACCACAGTGGAGGAGATTACATTGTCATCACCATAAATTGACTCCAGCCCGAGTAATCGTGCTCAGAGGACAAATAACTTTGTAGGATATTAACTATGTGCAGATAATTATAGCTTACTCCATGGAGTTGAAGGCAGGGAGGCTGATCATCCACCTTTATTGCCGGAGTCTTTTGGTGAAATTTTAACATTATGTTATTGAATAATTCTAATATTTAACAGGAAACATCAGCTGCGCCCAAAAACCCAAACAATGTGCGTTGAATTGACCAGCTCCATAAAAACGTCCCTTACATTCAATAGCTACTGATTAACTTTCACATAACTGGTATTCTGAAGATAGCAGAGGATTTTCTCAGAGTTATTGTTCTTCGCATACGGTGTCTTACACTCCTGTTAATGGTACAGTGTGTTCCACTTCTGTAAGCTTAAAGGGGATTGCGTATGAGGCTGAATGCGCACTGATGTTTCCATGGGGTCCTCCTCATCTGTCAGCAGAGCAAATAATTCCCTTTGTCCTACAATCTAGGGTCAGAACAACTGGGTCTATAAAAACCAGGCTGACCGTGTGTTCCTTATTGATAGTTTGCAGAAAACCAATTGATTTAATATTAATTTTTTAAAATACATTTAAACAAATTAAAAATTAACCTTTGTCTGTTTCTAAAATAACCTCAATCAATCATAAAGAAAAGAGACAAAGAGGTCAAGGAGATGGAGAGAATTTTTGTCATCCTAAGATTACTTTTGTAGTTTGTTTGACATGATCCTGACCTCTGGTGGTTGTGAGAAGTATTGCATGGAGCCGCTAAAACCCTTTCCAGTCTGATATAAATCTCTGATTTGTTATTATTATTATTATTATTATTATTATTATTATTATTATTATTATATGTAAATAAATGACACTATGCAACAAGTATAAATAATCTGTCAACAGCATGAATCAATTCTAAATTTGTCAGTGTCTGGAAATGTATTGCAAAGGTAAAAAGTCATGTGGGAATTACTGTGTTGTGTTAAAAGTACACTGGTGGGCACTGTATAAAAGCAAACAGGGATGTCCAACCCAGATATTTTTTTAAATAGCCCCTCACACTCCACCCCCTCCCCTAGTCATATTTTAATACATGGTTGAATACAATGTATGGTTACGTCCTCCCAGTCTCTTGTTCGATGTCAAGTTGATGTCAAGACTGTAGGGATAACTGAACCAAGAGTCATACTCTCTGATGTCATTGGGGTTTGGGACAGTGTCCAGAATGTAACGGAGCATTGCAATATCCTGAGCTGTACTTCCTCAACAATGTGACAGGAAATGATTCAGTTCCCATTAGTTCATTAGTTCAGAAAAGTGGTGCAGTCAAGCACATTTTGTAAATTAGTAGTAAAACTCAAGGTCAGATCAAAGGTGTTTTTTCTTTTTCTGTTTGATCAGAACAAACACAGATCAAGATTATTTTGTTCTTTTGTCTGTGCCCAAATATGTTTCGACGCAGCCCTCATAATGCCCACTAATTAATTCTAATTATACAAACTAGAATCATATAACTGGGAACTTTATCACCTATCACGGGCTTGTATTTTCTGTTCTTCCTCAAGGAAAGATTGAGAAGATTCGTCCCGGCCCTCCCGTCTCCCCCGCTTCGGAGGGTCCCCTGCCCTCCCCTCTCTCGGATGCGGGGAGCAATGACTCAGCAGGTAGCCAACGTCCCAAAAACTTCATGCAGACCCTGATGGAGGACTACGAGACTCACAAGGTCAAACGCAGGGAGAAGATCGAGGACAACAGCGTAAGTAGCCACGCCACGCACTGCCGAGCCCTCGTTTCAACCCACAGGTCAAGTACAACATTAGCATGGAGGGCAGACATTAGCTGTCAAAAACCAGTCACTTGTGTCTCTTTCTCCTCAGTAATGTGGCAATATTGCAGCCAAATCCACTGCTTTCAAGATGTCATCAGTAGTCACAGTACTGATAAAATTAATTATCCAGAAGAGGCACCATGTTGCTGTTTTTTCAAATAAGCTGAGTAAAATACATTTCCCAAAGTGCTATTTTATTGAGAGCTTCAGGGAAAGCAAGAACTGGCCGCTTATAATGTTAGTTTTTTATTTAATCGCATGGCAAATGATGCAATACTTTCAACGACATTTGAAGCCAAGTCTGTGTGCTGCTTAGGAAAGTACTGAACTGCAAACATTTTTTTGCCCTGCAGAAGCTTCTCTACCCGTTTAAAACCATATTTGCATTCTAATTAGAAATACATTTTTAGTTGAGCAGGGTACTATTGTTGATGCTGAAAGCTGCAAAAATATGCTTTCTCAAGCTATTTCATGAAGGACGTTCAGTTGAAAGGGGACTGGATGTGACTCAGTCTTCAAAGCAACTTGTGCATACACAAATCTGCCAAGTCTGAATAACTGCCTGAGGTCTATCTCCCATGTGACTTTGAGAAAAAAGCTTTTGCCACCAGAGAGAACAGGGACTTTCCTCTTTAGAATAAGAAGTGAACACAAGGAATCAGTTTCACTTTTTAACTGCTGTTTTCAGTGGCTCTTTTGGGTTGTTCTCTTGAAAGTAACCAGTGTATGCTGTTTGTGTTGACTAACCAAACCTGTTTGACGAAAGCATTGTGGTCAGGGAGACACCTGCTTTCCGGCTCTGTCTCACCCTCTTGCTGCACAAACACATCTCATGACAGATGAAAAGACCGCAGGTAAAGCCAAAGGCGCCCCGTGATTGCCGTTGCTAGGCGATAGGCGGCCTATCTCTGATGGTACAACCCCCCCCCTGCAACAATGTCACTTGGCTGAAACCACCTTCCCCCCACCCCATCTCTCAGTTCCCAATCTCAAAACTCAGCAAATCTCACTCCCGTCAGCATCCAGTTGGCAATTCTGGTGTGGTTATATAGTTAACCAAACTCATTTTCTGGTTGATTATAAAACGACATAATATATTTTAAGCTGTAATCACATATTTATAATAATTAAAGCTGCAGTAGGCAACTTTCTCAATGGTCACAATGTAATGGTGGCATCAGGAAGCTAAATCCGAGTATTATCTACCTGTAACTACTGAAAACTTGAATAATCCTCATAGTTTCTAGAAAACGACTAAATCCTTGTCTGTATGTGATATTTCCAATAATCTACTCTCCTGCATAGTCAAGGACTGGTTTTTAAAAAATGAGCAGCAACTGTCATAGCTGAACATCTGACTCATCTTTTTACGCTCATTTTGGATTCAAATGGAAGGCTGCTTATGTTCTAAAACTGAAGAACAAAAAGACGCAGCGTTGTGTGTTCTCACAGTGCAGTGTGCGTTCGGCCCCCAAGGAGAACTTTTAGAAAACGTCTTTCTTGTTCTCTGACCTCCCCCTCTCAGCTATTGGTCCAAATATCACATGGTTGGTTGCGTCACGGTTGAGAGTTCAGAGGGCAGACTTCACATGCTAATGTACAGAGAGTCAACGCCAATCTCTCTTCTGTAGAGATGGGATTTCTTTGAGTTCCCGCATGTTTGATGAATGGTGCTACTCGTTACAGCAAGTCATCAAAACGCCTAGCACACATTTGGAAATAAGAGAAGTGGACCTCCTCATCTAAACTCCACATTTGCCGAATGTACAAACAAAACTCTCCATTCTCCATCCTACTCTTATTTAGAGGGCGAACGTACCATCTCCTTCGCCTTTTTTTCTTCTTTTGCATAGCTAGATAAACTAAAGCCACTTTAAACACTTTAAACTTCTTGTTTTGTGCTGTGATCTCGCGTAGCCCTTCTCTTTATACATCCATGGTGTAGCCGCGAGACGGAGGTCTGGGCGAGATTCCCTCACCCGGTTAATAGCTGCCTTGTAATTATTGTGCGTAATTATTAATATGGCTTATTTGGTTGAGGCACCATGCTGTGTTGCATGGATGAGCCTCGCGGCCTTGGATTGGCGACTGGTAGGTCCTCGGGGGGTTGTGTAATCGCTGATTGTGTCACCCGGGGAATGGGAGGGTTTAGCCAGATAGGGTTCCCTGTTCATCGCTATCTACTGACCGAATCTAGTGACTACCCTCTCCCAGGTCGGCAGGGGTCTTTGCATACATGGCTACGGCTGCAGATGATTGGACATTCCAAATTTTGGGTGGGAATTGGATATCCCAGCCCCATGTTGGGTTCCAAATTTATTTATTTTTTATAAAATAATATAAATAAATAATTCACGGAAGCAGGCTAAGGTTATAGTCACATTACCTGTCTGAACGCAAAGTGTCTTCACATAAAGACGTTATTAAAAAATAGGCCTTCTTACTGACTATAGGTTATACAGTATATATACTCTCACAAACAAAAATATTCACACATTAAATATTAAATACAATTACTCATATTAATTCAGCAGTCTGTGGATTCCGGTGAGCTGAACTGTTTAACTCCAATTTTAACTTAACACTAGGTTTGTTGTACCAATCCTATGCCACACTGAGAATTACAACATGCATGTGTTTGATATAGCTGAGGAAACCAAAGGGAAGTACATAATTCATTTCTGCATTTTCTGTGTTGCTCTTTACTTTCAGTGTCCCGCTTTGATGACTAATATTACTTCTTTCCTTCTCATCAGTATGCCCGTTTATTGCTCGCTAGTGATGTTACTACTGAGGTACCTATTTACTGCCTGCTTACAGGCTCAGTGTGTTTGTTTGTTTGTTGCTGTTGCATGCGTTTCAGTGGGTTTTGCATGAGTCAGTTCACCTCTGTTGTGGTGTTGTGGATGCACAAAAGCAAATGCAGGAAGTAGTGTCACTTCATCAAGTAGGCAGACTAGGCACCCAACATCATTTTAAAGGCATACTATGCAGGATCATTAGCTGTGATCCTGTGTTTACAATAGAATAACCTAAGGCTTCTCCTCTCTCCTCAACCCCTCACTTCTGTTGAAGGCAAGAAACATCCTTGAGCACAATAAGCATAGCTAGCTCGATAGCTTGAGGTAACATTACCGGTCCAACAGAAAACACGCTTCACTTTTCATCCATTTAGGGAACTTAAGAAAAGCAAATCTAAGGTTGACTCTGGTTTTTGAACGAGCCCTGTTGGCTTGTTGTTTTACTTTTCTGTACTTGTGCTTCTTCACCTCCTCCATTGAAGTGGCTAACTAGCTACAAACCCTTTGCTGAAACCTTATCCCACACCCACCTCTCCTTACACAGAAAAGAACATCATGCCCAGAAACATCCTAAACACATTTTAGAATAAAAAATACAGATGGAGGAGCACAGATTTGGAAAATGTGCGCAAAGACATAGATATGACTGAACATGGTTATTTTATGATATTGTCAGGGTAAAAATCCTGCATGCCTAGTCTAGTATGCCTTTAAAGTGTGTGTACTGGCTTTAGCATGTGGTATTTGTTCATATTTGCCGACACTAAAATTTACACCAAAAGCTTGTCCCGTATTATTTGTCCCTTGTGTTTTTGAGTCAATGAAGTGTGACAACAGTCCAGTTCCCTTGGTCCAGCTCAATCTACTCTATCCAGCTGGTCATTACTCTGGCTTTGACTACACCTTGGATTATGAACCTGGAATGTCCAATTCTCAAATTACCATAGACCTTTGGACGTTGTGTGATATTCTGTTTATCTGCAATACATACAGCAAAATTAATTAATTTGTTCATAAGTTTAATTGGCATACAATATGTTCTCCTTGAACATATGTACTAGTAGCTGTGGTGATAATCTGTATTTTATGTTTGGTCTTACATAATTCTCAAGGGTTTGCATTGAGAAATTCTCAGTGAATGTGGCAAATTGATAGCTATAGTATCCTCATTGGTATAAAAATGGATAAATAAATAAACCTTCATTTTAAAATTGAATGGACAATCTATGGTTCATAAGGACAATGCAGAATTGCCCTTCCAGTGCCTGGTACATGGCTGTATTCACAAATGGCCCCACACTTGGCTCGGAGATTTGGCATGAAGGTTCCTTTTTTCTTTATGTTATGACTGTGTTCTCCTCTTTTTTAGCCTGTGTTTGTAATCAAGCATTTGTTGGGCCAAAACATGAGAGAGGGTAGAGGGTGTAACGCGCGTGTGTGTGTGTGTGCGTGCATTTAAGTGTGTGTATATATGTGTCTGCGTCTTTGTCTGTGTGTGTGTGAGAGAGAGAGATAGAGAGAGAGAGAGTATGTTAACAAGAAACCCCTTGCTGGAAAAAGATAATAATTACATTTGGCAGAAAATATTGGACAAAATCTCAGTGGCATTTTCTGTGCATATTACTGCATTTTACTAAGTTTTGAACGCATTAAAATTACGTGCAGAAAGAATAGCTACCATGTTAAAACTGAACCCTTAAAAACTGAAGAGGCAAACAGTTCAAAATTACAGCATGGCAGTTTCGTAATGTAGATGTATGTTGTGTGAAGCTTCTGATGTGCGAGTGGCTGTTTTAACACCTGGGGAAGCGGCATTTGGACTCACATTCTTTTTTCTTTTTTTTTTGTGCGTTTGTCCAGGTGCTTGAGGCCACGCGCGTCACGCGGCGGAAAAGCAACATGGCCCTGCGATGGGAAGCAGGGATATACGCCAACCAAGACGAAGGGGAGGAGGAGGAAGAGGAGGAGGAAGAGGAGTAGGGCTAACTCCACGCTTTAACCTGTGACAATCAGAAAGAGAGAGGGAGGGGTGCCCAAACAGGACAGATTTGACCCCGCCCACCACCACCATCACCCCCACCCCCTGCCCCCAATATTTATTTCAATAAGGCCCCATATCACAAGTGACCCATTGATTGACCGGTGAATCGAGCAGGAGTCTCTGGCACGCTCGGAGGATACAGGCCTGGCTCAGATCCATTGGGTTATAAGCAATAAGATCTCAGAGAAAGCGTACATCTGCTGTCAGGGGTCAGAGGCAGTTTTCCTTTTTTTGCTTCAGGTTTTTATTTTGAGTTTTTCTTGCTGGGGCGTGTGCAACTTTGAAGATGGTTGAGATGCATGTTTTTGTGAAGGTTTTTAAGATGGGAATTGGCACAACCGAGTTTATCGTTAATCTGAAAGATTTAAAGGATCTTCTTCAGGGTCAGGGTTTTTATTTGGCTTCTTGGAAATGATATTAGCTGACTTAGATGCACTCTTTTTGCTTTTCAATGCTTGAAAAGGTCCAGAAGGCTTCAAAGAGCAGTTTTGTGTTACTGCAGCACTGAGATCACACAGCATAAGCATATTGGAATGAGAAATTCACTTAAATTAAGCGAGAGCTGAAAGTTGCCGTAGATTTCCTGCGTGGAATGCTTGATTAATTTATATTGGCTTTTATAATATCTATCCTCCACTGGTCAGTATGATCTTTGCTAGATGGATGACTGTAACTTGTTTGGTCATTTCTTAACAACCCGATTTGCACCCTCTGCAAAATGAAAATACATATCATAAGCAATACAATCACCGCTGATTTTTCCTACTGATCCCCGTAGCTGGATAAATAAGCATAAGAATAGTAGATTTATATTGCACAACCAATCATAAGAAGCATCATAAAAGGTCCCTTTCTGGAGGCTGATCAGTCCTCTGTTATCATTTTAAGGCGGTGCCTTGCCTACCTTCTGTGGGGTAAGTTATGGTAACACAAATGTTTGCATCCATTGTTCTTTTTTTAGAAGGTATGCTGTGCAAAAACAGCAAGGAGCATTATATTTCCTTTCCTTTCTAATATCGTAAAACAGACAGCCCTGCCGTGTCAGAAGTTTGCTTCCCTCCAAGTTCGTTAGGCCTATAGCACGCGAAAAAAAAACATGCATGGTGTCTCAAGATGCCAGAACTACAGAGCTTAGCCCGTGAGTGAGCAAATGCTGTCCTCAAACTCGCTTTTCTGCAGTCATCCCATTCTCTTTTTAATACCAGGGCGGAGAGGAAGAGGAAGTTAATGTAACACTGCATGCTAAACTCAGTGGCTGTTACAGCAGACAGAAGGGGTGTTGTAAAGCTACCCTGCTGTCAATACAACATACCAGCAAACTACATTTACCAGTGCAGACTACATAGTCCAGCTTACTTTTTTTTTAGTAAGTTAGACTGTTGTATTAAGTTATATTGTACCAAGACGTACACATAAACCTGAAAAATGGACTTCTTAATCTGGGAGGTGACAGAACCTATGGTAAAGTAAGGCTTTAATCCCTGCATTAATTTAATGAGACCGGCACACTTCAGCGCTGCTGTTTTACTGTTTGGCAAAGAAAACAATATAAGGAAGTTGAATACTGCAATGTAAGTGCACATCACTTATATTGCAGTATTCGACTTCCTTATATTTTTGACATCTTTGGTGATGATTTTGGTATGACTCACCAAAACTGTTCCTCACTGAAATAATCGGGCTTGGTCATGGAAAGGTGCGACCGATAATTGTACATCCTGTTGTCAACGAAATTTCCTCTTGAACCTCGTCTATCCTTAGCCTCCCTGGAGTGCTATTAAAGATGTTTTAATTGCTGTATTTAAGCTATATATTATTTCCTGCTACTGTGTATTGAAATTACATTGTTTTCCCTAATTGGTGTTATGCTAGCTATCTATTATTGCAGTACATTGAAAACGAAACTATAGTTATTCACAAAAGGCTTTCTGCTTAATATTCCCTTATTTGCTTAAAACAAGATTCAACACACGGGCATTGAACTTCTTTCTGATAGTTATCCCCTACTGACTTTTATCCATGTAATGTTTTTGAGAGGTACTGAATTCTTTCAGAATCTGCAATAATATGCTTAAGAGAGCAACCATTTTCACAGAATATTTTGCTAGATCTCTTTGGTTGAAGGTAACTGTTGGGAAACTCAAAGTGGCGAGTGTTTTTCCAGTGGACGCGATGTATTTAACTGTGTTTAAACAACTAGTTGTTTAACCAAAAAGAACAAATTCTTCATTACCAACAGCATTCGGTGGCTAGTCATATTATGAAATTAGGAGACTAAAAACAATGGGACCAGCTGAAAGAAATGTTTTGATGGTTGCTGTACTTTGGATATACAGCACCAATTGGCATAAATACACAAGGGCATAAACAAAATGATGGAGAATGAAAAATCAGTGAGAGAATCCAAAATCGGTGAGAGAATCCAAAATCAGTGTATTGACTAATCATCATAGGTAAAGAGGCAGTGTGGTCATCCTTAAATGCTTCAGACACAACTGCTAACTAATACCAGGGAAAAAATTAATTTTGACTTTTCCTTGCTTTCCGATGTGGGTTCCTGCTCCCCATAAGGATTCCACTAACCAAGAAGACAACAGGCACTTACAGGAAGTAGATTATGTACCTTGTACATGCAGGATGATGCATGATGCCCAGAATCTCTGCAGCAGCAGCTGTTTGTGGTGAGAGTTGAGGCACTTGTGGCGTTGGCGTAGTTCTTATTGTGCTTTTTATATGCAAAATATCAAAGAGTATTGTTGTGGGAATTTGTCCCTTTCTGAGTACAAGAAATCCTTAACATTTGTTATTTCTGGATTAGAATGACATACAAGCTGTCAGTTTTTCTAAGGATCTTTTTATTTTTATTTTTTTGCGGAAGTGTGATGTGTTCAGCGAAGCAATAAAACCATATTATGTGCCAGTTGCGCTGACAGAATGTTGCACCGTGCGTGCAAAGCTTTTATTTCTGCATAAGGACAATGGCTGAATAGGACAATGTATATATGTTAAAGCCTGTTAGCATTTAGAGGGGGAAATTCATTGTTTATGTGTCTTGACAATGAAAACCTACTTCTGTTTTCCTTTTGTTTCCTTGCTGTGTTGGCTAGAGATGAAGAAAGCTGTGTCATTTAAGAATTTTACTTACCTATTGGCATTGCAATGTTTCTGCTTTGGTTCTTTGACATGGGAAAATATGAGAGGCGGGGAAACAAGTATTTCACTTTTAACGAAGAAAAGTCTGTTTATATTGGTGCAGTCGGATATTTACAATAAACTCTGGAAAATAGTTTTGAGAAGTTCTGAATTTTAAAGCCATGTATGCACATTTATGCAAGTTATATATTGTTTTTGTTTGCAGGTTTTTGGAGATATTTTGAGGGTGAGATTAATCTGCTAAAAGTTTTGAGAAGTTATTATGCAAGGTTCACATGACTGTCGCGCTAATATACTGCTTGCTTTTGGGTTTTGTCACACCAGCGTCTCAGCATGGCAGTCTGAACTCAGAAGGCATAGATAAAGGTATTGCCAGGTTTGTGTGCTTATGAAATGCCATATGTCTTCGCAAAGCATAGGAGTGGTTTCTTTTAGAAATTTGTTGCTTTTAAGGATGTGTATAGTAATATAATAATAGCACAAATGGAAGCAACATTATTTAATTCAAGCATTTATTTAATGCAACAATTTTATATTCATTTGCTGTTTTACCTATATTGTATGAAGACACAGCAAACCTGTATGGTGGATCTTTTCAAGACGCATGTGGCTTGCGTTAAACATTAGGTGGGGTGTGACATCAACAGGGCATATTTGACATAACATATAGAAAGTACACCAAGGAGTATTTATTTTGCTGCAGTCAATAACAGAATAAAAGTTACTCTACAATCAGAGTTGTTTTGGAACTGTAGTCGAGCAATCCATAGGGCCGATGATAATACATGTGATGGAACTCCCTCTAGTTCCCATTCTAATCCAGAAATAAACTGATACGCTAAATTCCCGTGGATCAGTGTTACGCAAGGTTGGCCCTTGCAGAAAAAAACAAACATGCCATGGTTGTAAAAGAAATACCAAGAGTACACAGTGATATCCGAAGAACCTTGGATGCCTCAGCATCTCTAAGAAAGAAAACTGCAAAGAGGCTTTGTCCTCAGGCACGTTCTGTCAACTTTGTACTATGCAGACCCTTGCCTTTCAGTTTCAGTACCTCACGCACATGTCAGAGCAGCATAGGTCATAGACAAAATGCCTCAACAGTATTACACCCACAGTTCATTTACAGCATAATTTGTAAAAAAAAATAAATAAATAAATAAAAATGCTCCGAACATTTTTGTCACCCCATGGAGTGGATTAAACTATTCTGTGAGTGTTCCCATGAGTGAATTACTGAATGCATTGTACACTCAAACTAACACAGACAAATACTGTTTTTTTTTTGTGTGTGTGTGAAAATACTGTTATGATTTTTATTGTTGTACTTTGAAAGAATGGCGATGATAATATTCACCATTGTACTCAGAAAGACTTGTAAGGTTTGGAATGCCACCATCCAGTGTGGTAATAATGAAAAATTAAGAAAAGGTAAAAGTAAGGGCAATTAGAAAGAAAAGATTGTCTGTGACACTTTTGGAGATACAAAATGAATTGTGGGAAAATCACTACATGGTGGATGTGATGAAACAATCATGTTCTACATAAACATTGTGTTAATATGTTAACCACTTAATGTATTTTCATATTCTGCTTCTGTTTCATAGGTATTGTAAGGCTGACACTTATACAAGTATATAATTATTTTCTCATTAAAACAGTGTCGTTTCTTTATTTCTCCCATTGATTCTGCGCTACCATAAGCAATTCATAATTCATCAGCAATTTACCATTTACATACTATACATCTCAATTTATCAATGGTATAATGTGGTACTACGTGGTCAACACTGCAACTGATGGAGTAGTGTGAATAAATTATTAATTGAAAGACTTTTTAAATTAAAATCTCAACCACTAGTGAGACACTAGTGTTACACATCCTAAGTGGTGGAAAGGAATAGTAGTCCAATATACAACTCTACATACAAAGTTTTTGAGTTAAAAATTTAAAAATCCCAAATGTTGGGTTTTTCACTCAGATGGACGAGATATCAGTTATGTTTTGCAAACATGTCTATATATGAATGAAAATGTGTGTGAAGATATTTATGATTTCATCGATATTTTACTAGAAAAGCAGCATAATACATAAGATCATAGTTTCACAGATAAGAAATTATGTTTATTTAACAAGTATGATAAAATAATGAAAATAGGTTTCAAGAAATTTTTGATGAAAAATCAATTTCCCTGGAAAATAACACAAAGTACTTAAGACTATAACCTTACATCCAACAGGTGAAACAAATTCAACAATCTAAAATTTGAGGGATTTTTCCATTAAGATAGATACGAATTCAACTATATTCTGCAGCCATGTCAATATATATGAGTCAAGTGTTTAAGACATTCATGATGAAAAATCTAATTTACTGTAAAACAGCAAAATAGATAAGACTACTGCCTTGTGCTCATAAAATGAAAAAATACAGAAAGAAAAGTTGTGCTCTTTCATTCAGATTGATGAAAAATGACCTTTATTCAACAACTAGTATATACATATATATGATAATGTGTTTTAAGACATTTATGCTGAAACATGTATTCCACCTGAAGAACAGCTAAATAGGTAAGACTACATACAAATGTCCAAAAGAAAAAACCTAAATTTGTGGTGTTTCCTTTCAGATGGATGAGCAATCTTCATTCAGCAACCATGATAATGAATGAACCATGCCTGAATATGTTTGGAAGCATTTATAAGAAATCTATTTCAGTGGAAAAGTACCGTACATAAGACTATGGTCAGAAAGAGAAAAGTGTTAAAATCAATAAGTAATTTTGGGAAATCATTTTTATTGAATAACCACGATGAAATAAATGCACAAAGATGTGTTTGGAGACATTTATGATTAAAAATCTTTTCAGAGGAACAACAGCGAAATATGTAAGGCTATAGTTCAAAAAGTGAAATAATGCACAAATCAAAGCACTGCACCTTTTTCTTTCACATAGATGAGAAATTACTTTCATCCAACCACCACAATGAAATAATCAATTGGAAATTTCTTTCAAGACATTTATGCTGAAATACATAGTTCATGGGGGGGAAATATAACAATAAGTGAAAAAAATTAATTATAAAAAAATGTGGGTTTTTCATTCAGCTTGATGAGAAATCTTTATTCAACAATCAATAAACAAATAAAAACCTGTCTGATGACTCCTAGGATGAAAATATATTTCACAGGCAAAACAGGAAAATACATGAGACTAGCATTTATTATCATTTTCTTTTATTTTCTTTTATCATCAGCAAAGCATATTTTATTCTGTGTGTATTTTTTCCTGTGTTTTTCACTGTTCTGTGAAGCACATTGCCTGTGCGTGTTCGATTGATGCCCAGTCCTGTTCCTGAGATCCTACCATCCAGTGGGTTTTCTTTTCAACCCTAATCTGACACGCCTGGTGTGAAGGAGTTGGAGTTTTGGGAGACCAACCGCGACTGAACAGGGGGTTCTTTAAACTATTAACCAGAGGTAAAATAGCCACAAAGTCTCAAGAGACAAGGGAAAGGAAAACAATACTCCTTAGGGAGAGTATCCCAAAGAAAAGCTCTACACAACCCACATACTGGGTAAAAAAAGAACTAAGGCTTATGGAGTATGAAAATAAAACAAAACTGCCGGAGCAGAAAACGGGGCAACTCAAAGAAAACAGACCTCGAACCGAGGCTGAAAAAGTAAAACCCTAAAGAAAGAATACCGAGCTTAGATTGTGGCACCAACTTGTTGCCAACAATCTAAAAAAAGCTAAAGACTGTTGTGCTAATTTTATAGCCACAACAATCCAATATCGCACCTTTTTACCTTTTTACCTTTTTACCTTTTTACCTTTTTACCTTTTTACCTTTTTACCTTTTTACCTTTTTACCTTTTTACCTTTTTACCTTTTTACCTTTTTACCTTTTTACCTTTTTACCTTTTTACCTTTTTACCTTTTTACCTTTTTACCTCGCTTGACAGAATACCGGCTCTCGTGCAACATAAGTGACACTAAAGCAAAGCTTATCGGCTTGCTCAGGGTTTAAATAGAACATCAACAGGTGCAAATTGTAAAAGGAAATTTGCACGTGTATAATTCAATCAACTCAATGGCCGTAATAACTGAAGAAGAGGTGCATGAAAAAACCAATGGCCGTAATAACTGAAGAAAAGGCGCAGAAGGAAAAGAAATGGTGGCATCAGCCAAAACCATGACACCTGGTTCTACTAATAAACAGCTAGCTCAATGAGATCTCTAGCTGTTGAATGAGTCCTTTGTTATGATTAGAGTGAAAACTTACAGGACGGTAAATCTCTAGGAGTAGGGTTTTGCAGCCCTGTCTTGGATCAAAACACTAAACATGCAGGAAGGTTTTTCTGATCATATTCAAATTCGTTGTTCCTCATTATTTGTTCAATATATAAATGTTATTTTTTAAGCAGAGGAACAGTTGTTCTTGGGGAAAAAGCAGCACAGTGTCTGTAAAAAGTTGGTTTGAAATTCTTCCAAAACTAATTTTGGACTGAGGCTTGGGGGTGCTAAAGTTGGCATAGGTAGCCTACACTTTTTACTGTTATGTAGGCTACCTGACGAACAACGGTAGGTTACTATTTCCCGTTTCTGTCCTTAATTATTTTAACATTTAAATTTCATAACTAAAAAATATATGTTATTTAATTATTTGAAACTAATGTTGATTAGTTATGCTCGTGGAAAACACCACAGCGAGTTACAGCCCGACTTCCCCATAGCAACCTGACACCTCACCCTTCGTTCATCAGACACAGGAACTGATCTGGTTTGGCTCCTTTATAGACAAGGAACAGATGAGCTGTTTTTTTTTTTTTTTTTTGACTGCCTGTTCATCGTAGCTCCTACGACATTTCTTAGTCTGCGAAATTAGGGTTCAAGGAAGGAGAAAACTTTTTACCGACCGAGTGAGAGGACGCAAACCGAACTTCAAAAAAAATAAAAATAATAAGAGGCATTGTTTCCTCTTTATTTTTAAACTCGTGTATTTAGCCTACGTTTCAAAGGAGAGGAAATGCAGCGTTTGTCACCGTTTCGGTACTATGTTGAACCCGTCGTTCTTTGTGCCCAACTTGCCAGTTCGTTCTATGATACTGGTTTACAGATGGTAGTGTACGAGCGATGCGCCAATGCGACCAACACCATCAATCACACCGCCACTGATGAGGAAAAACAGAAAGCCATTTCCAACTTTTACATGACTTACACTATATTGTCGAGCCTTCTCCCATTCATACCCGCTTATTTTCTGGCGAGACGTGGGGATAATGGGTACAGGAGGGTACCCATCGCTGTGCCTTTGGTGGGTTACCTGATTTCAAGAACTCTGCTCCTGCTGGTTATCCTGCTGGAGTTACCCATCGAAGTGATGTTTGGGGGAGCGGTGATTTATGGACTGTGTGGGGGATTTGCCTCGTATTGGGCAGGTGTCATGGCTCTTGTGTCCGTATCTTCAAGCGAGGGACGTAGATCACTACATTTGAGCAGGACAGAATTGATATACGGATTGGCGGGGTTTTTCGGTAGCATAGCGTCTGGCCACCTTTTCCAGTTGTATGTGGTTGAAAACAAACAAGGGGTAGTGCTTGTGGTTCTGAGTGTATTGCTGTATCTTTTCTGCTTTTTATACGTTGTTTTTGTGCTTAAAACGAGTCACGATGATCGAAATTCAAGGAGCAGCCAAGATGGGCAAGATGGGCAAGAAATTGGAATACTGAATCATCGTTACCGTGATATTGTTAATGTCGTCCTCCTGTTCGCCAGTGCCATTCTGTATGATATTGCTGTTGCGGGTGCTATGGAGATTTTGATGTCTTTTGTAAGGAAAGAACCCTTAAACTGGAATGCTGTATACGTGGGATATGGCAACGCAGCAGGCTTCGCAATCTTCTTCACGAGTTTCCTCGGGGTCTTTGTTTTCTCCAAATGCGCAAGCGATACCACCTTGATCATAATTGGAATGCTGTCCTTCGCTGCCGGAATTTATTTTATGGCCTTCGTGACAGCAACATACATGTTCTATCTAGGTAAGATGCATTTCATTATATATTTATTTTTCATACTGTATTGCTTATGCTTTCATTCAGTAAATATTTGAAATACAGAAAGTGCATGGCTTCTTGAGCTTGAGGGGGATTTCACTCAATTTGTAGATATTTGGCGACATGCTGAAATAGTCCTCGATTCTCTGGTCTCCAGTGAGAGAAGCGGGTGCACTACCCATGCATGGCGTTAAAGAAGAATTCACCGTTAGCAGAGCAGTTAGGCTGCCTCCAAAGTATATCGCTGAAATATTAATTTAATTTTGAAATACTGACTTTCCAGATATGCTAGATAGCACCTGTTGAAAGGTCACAGTAAGTCTTACCTGGTACCAAAGAGTCCCGGCAAATATAGTAGGCCTATTCAATACTTTCGTAGGTATGACTGAGTGAAAGGATGTAGGCTATTTACACACCAAATAGTATGTACTAGGGTCCAGACTGACCCTTTGAAAACTATATCACCATTGCAATGGCTCATGAGCTTTAGTAGGTTAGGCCTAAACAGATGGCATGGAAATCCTTCCTGGAAGCTGATCATTGGCCACTATTACTTTGATTTATTTTAAATAACTATCAGTGTAGTCATCTGAAAACCACATATTGGACAGTAACTAGTGTGCATTTATGCAAACCTTCTGTGAAAGACAGTAAGGCTGAACACTGGCAGCCTAATATGGGCAGTTTCCAAACCTTCACAAGTCTTTTCTCTGCTTTGTTACAGCTCGAACTTTGACTCTGTTTGCACTAATCCCGATGCCAATCATTCGCTCTCTGTTGTCCAAACAAGTCCAGGGCTCTTCGTGTGGTAAGTCCTTGCGCTGGTACAGTAAATAGGCCTACAGAAATGATACACCCATTATAATAACATTGCATCATGTTTCTAATGACATAACACTGATGGGAAGCCTTAAAATGGAGAAAACATTGGAGTACAACAAGGTCAGAAATGCTGTTGAAAAGAAGATAAGAGAAAACAGAAAATCCCATAGAAAAGCTTAGGCATTTATCTGATTTAGATTAAACCTGCAATGGTCAATCCAGGTTACACTTCTGAAAAAATTTAGAAATCACTGGGCTACTGCCAGACATAAGTATTTCAGTGGGTTGGTGGAGGAAAAGTATTTGTTTAACCGGTTTGTCCACGTTCCTTCTGAAAATGTGAGACAGAAAATTTCCCAAGTTGCATCACTGTATCTACTTCAGCAAGCACATGACTTGAGAACTGGGCGGGGCCTTATTTCATTCTGAAGCATGCAGTGACCTGGTTCACCCAGATTCATCTTCTCTTTCCTTATTTCATTCTTTCCTAAAGTCATTCTGAAGCATGCAGTGACCTGGTTCACCCAGACACATCCTGAGTATTTGACCAATATATCCACACAAAAAAAATTACTTAAATCTCAGGAACACTATGTTTGAACAATGCTGTTACAGGCAGCTAAGCTCTTATCCGAGAGAACAGGACTCATGACTCAAGACACATTAGTTAATGGAAAGTTATTTAGATAAAACAAGGCAATAATGTTCATTAGCTCAACTCGTGCCTTTCACCATAAAAAAAATTGTGCAAATTGATTTAATGAAAAAACAAAATTATTTAAAATTGGTCATTACTTTCCCTTTCCCCTATATAACTTATAAATATATTTATTTGGTAAGTTCTGACAAAGCAAAAAATGAATATGGCTGGAATTCAAGTATATTTTTTTAACACAATTGGTATCTCGTGATTGGTTCATTGTGGGATCTCAGTTTTAGTCATCTGATAATCGAGCCTGCTCTTTATGTTTGTGAAGTGAGGTGTACAAACAGAACGTTTGTGCACAAGCAGATATGAGAGAGGAACTGCGTGTGGTTGCCATGGTCTTGCAGCCAAGTTAAGCCCCCTTTTCACCACAAGAACCTTTTCCAGAACTCCGGAAGTTTTTGCAGTGAAGAAGAGGCACAGACTTCAGTATGCATCACTAAACATTACTTCTTTTGCTGTAATCAAGGTTATAGACACACACGCATGTACAAATGCACACACGTGCATGCACGCACGCACACTTAAATGCAAAAGTATTGGGACTGTTTGTCAAATCAGTTGTTTCCTCTGTACTAATCAGATTTGTATTTTCAAATCAAACAATGACTATGAGGCAAAATTCAATGTCTGCATTGTGAATTCATGTGTTATTTTATTTATTTTTGTTTTTGCTTTTATAGATATTGAACAATATTAGCTGTTTCAAATTTCACAGGTTTACCTGTGCCATATCAAGAACAAATATGTATGTGTCCCAAACGTTATGGAACTCACAGGTTAAAGTGCACATCCTCGGCTTTTATTGAAGGGTATTTTTAACTTTTAGAAAGGTTGTAGAAAGATGTATAAATTACAGCAGTTTTTACATGTGTAAAAAATATGTTATAATAATGTGTTTTTCAAAGTGGAGCAGAGCATAATGGGTACAGTGAGGTAATAAAATAATATATAAATAAACTATACTATGCATCCCATGCCCCTGTCGGTTGGGTGGCTTTTACTTTGATAAGCAATACAAAGTCTCCCCATTTCACTGAATTCTGAAAATAATTATACATGATTTTTACCCCTAAGAGCGGAAGCAACAACATTTCCCTGTCAGCCAATATGAGTTAGCAAGCCCAAACCTACGCTACCTTGAGAATACTGTGCCTGAAGCCACATTTTAAAACTAATGTACAAACATAAACCCACATTTACGTATAGTCATTTACACTATTTGTTATTGTGATATACTGTGTAATCTCACAATTCAATAAGGAGCTGTGAAATTCCAAAAATATAAAGTGCCGTGAAAAAGTATTGGCCCCCTTCCTGATTTCATCTATTATTGTATATTTGTCACACTGAATGGTTTCAGATCTTTAGACAAAATGTAATATTATACGAAGGGAACCCAAGTAAACACAAAATATGTTTTTGAAATTGTTATTTCATTTATTTCATGAAAAAAGACATCAAACAACCTATCATGGAATTTCTAAATGGTGAAACCAAAGTGTATAGAAATGACCATTAAATAAATGCTGAAAATGTGCACTTCAAATATTAAATTGTGGTGTTCAGTGCCAAATCAAGAAGAAATAAACAATGTCTTCTTCCCAAACATCATGGAGCTCACTGTACATACACGCACAGTAACATGATTGTAAAATGTCACCCGGATTCTTGCTAAAGCCCAGAGAGAAGTGTGTAGATGTGAAAGTGTAGTTTCCCTTTTTCATGCTCCACCCCACAGGAACTGAAAGTCAGACATTTCCTCCTGCCATTGTTGTCTTGTTGATTACCAAAACATCTTTTTTTTAAGATAAAAAGAGGATAAAGCAGAAGCGGAAAGACTAGGTTAGGTGAATAAATGTGAAAAAGCACATCAGGCATAGGCTTCATTGATTTTTTCAAAATTGTTGAAAACTTTACACAGTTCCAGTCTTTCCACATTTGTCACAGTGTGTAATACCATGTTCTGTGACTTAAATAAAAATAAAGTCCAGGCTTAAGTTACCATTAAGTAATCAGGTTGATAAGTGAAATAGCTCCCTCTACTGACTAACAGTTGACACAAAACGGTATAAAGTCCACAACATTTGAAAGATGGCTCAGCTTTGTTAATAATTATGTATTTCATAATTTTAGAGCTCGACATTGATTGTCTAAAACAGATTTGAAAATTTCATAGAAATTTTCGAGCAATTTTCAGGCTATTGCCTTTAACCTCCTAAATAATTCCACAGGTATAAAAATCCATCCACCTCTACTCATTAAGTGTCAGCTATTTCCTGCAGTCTCTCCAACTCCCCATATCCACCTCCATTTCATGTTTTATTCAGTGTTTTTAAAACTGCCCTCCCCCTCCAGGGAGTCTGGGGATTGAACAACATCATCTTAAAGGCACAACCCTAGCCCAACATCGACAACATAATTGCACAATAAAACTCTTGCATACCCACTGTTCCTTACTCTACTAAATTAATAGTTGTGCGTAACAACACTTGTTTTCTCCACAGGGAAAATTCTCACAATGCTGCAGCTCTCCTTTTCCCTGGCCAGCCTGGCCTATTCCCCAATCTTCACTAAGATTTACCAGGCTACGCTCGAGTGGTTCCCTGGATTCACCTTCCTCTTCTCCAGCATACTCACAGTCCTCGCCATCATACCCACAAGGTAACTGGAGGGGTCCTTCTCTGCAGTCAATTCAAGGCTGATTCATATTGATTTCTGAATGATTTATTGGGGCTCTAGCGATGACTCGCAGCATTCTCTCGTTATTTATCTCCATGTGTGGCGATGCTTAGCATTAGAGGGTGAGTGAATGAGTGAGTAATGAGAATGTGAGCATTAGAGAGTGAGTGAACGAGTGAGTAATGAGAATGTGAGCATTAGAGGGTGAGTGAATTAGTGAGTAATGAGAATGTGATCATTAGAGGGTGAGTGAATGAGTAATGAGAATGTGATCATTAGAGGGTGAGTGAATGAGTAATGAGAATGTGAGCATTAGAGGGTGAGTGAATGAGTGAGTAATGAGAATGTGAGCATTAGAGGGTGAGTGAATGAGTGAGTAATGAGAATGTGAGCATTAGAGGGTGAGTGAATGAGTGAGTAATGAGAATGTGAGCATTAGAGGGTGAGTGAATGAGTGAGTAATGAGAATGTGAGCATTAGAGGGTGAGTGAACGAATGAGTGATGGGAATGTGAGCATTAGAGGGTGAGTGAATGAGTGAGTAATGAGAATGTGAGCATTAGAGGGTGAGTGAATGAGTGAGTAATGAGAATGTGAGCATTAGAGGGTGAGTGAACGAATGAGTGATGGGAATGTGAGCATTAGAGGGTGAGTGAATGAGTGAGTAATGAGAATGTGAACATTAGAGGGTGAGTGAATGAGTGAGTAATGAGGATGTGAGCATTAGAGGGTGAGTGAATGAGTGAGTAATGAGAATGTGAGCATTAGAGGGAGCATTATGTGTCCCAATATTGTCTTCCATTTTAAATAAAATCACTTGAAATGATTTGTCTTTCTCTTTTTTAAGCATTGTGGGCTGCAGGACCGCCAGACAGGAGGGTTATGAGAGGATACAGGGTAACTGATGGATGAGAACGTCGGCCACTATAGTTCACCTGCTCCACCTCTTTTAAGGGCCAGAAACATCAGGGAGGACAGCCTGACGGAAGGAATACATTACATTACAAATCCAGAGCAACTTACACAACTTTTTTTTTTTAACGTTGCATCCATTTATACAGTCAGATATATATACTGAAGCAATGCAGGTTAAGGACCTCAAGGGCACAACGTCATTGTCCTACTCAGTCGTTTCCTCCTGGACTTTTATCCAGTCCTCATGGTAATCAAAACTACTGGCCTCAGATTTAATGCAAATGCAAAAACATTTTACAGCAACTAAATAAATGACAGGAGTTACATCAGTCATTAGAATGGGGATATTTTTGAATCCTGAAAGACAAGGGTGTGATTATACTGGATTCTCTGGAAACAAAAAATAATTATGTTTTGATGTTAGTTGCTGTAAATGAACCTAAAGGCCTAATTTGTATAATGTGGCATTTTTAATATCAGAGTTAAATTATTTTATTTAACTGACATGTCTGAAGAGCAGCATTTGCTTGGTATGTAAATTTATTGATGGCAATTTGACACAGGCAATTTTTTCAGAATGTTGACATATAAGAATTATGCAAGGGATTTATACAATGATTGTTTAATGTATATATTGTACATGTACTGTCCACTTTTATGGACATTTGATATTTCTTTATTATGATATTTTGTACTTTTATAAAAATGTTGATAAAACATGTTGTCAATAGATTGAGGTTGGAGGATTGGACAGCTGACACAGGAAAAATGTATGAGTCAAACTACCGAGTCTCTTTTGCACAGTGAGGGGGTGTGTCCTTTTGATGCACATCATGTATTGGGTGGCATCCTTTCCAAGAGGGAATTCTTCAACTGGCCAATTTACACTGTCCTTCAGACCAGTTTTTGTTTTGATAGAGGATTTGGAAACAGTTTGAAATAGATTTTATTAGATTATTGGTGACCCAGAATAGTCTAAAACAGGGGTTCTCAAACTCGGTCCTGGGTCCTTGTGTATGTTGGTTTTCATTCCAACCAGTCACAATCCTAGAATTTTTTTTTTTTTTTTCTTAATTAGGTACTTTTCGCATTTAGAGGGATTATTTACCCTCTGAAGCCACATAGTGTCAGAAATAGCTATGCATGTCATAAAGAATAAAAGTCCAAACTAGAGGTGAATCAACAGGCTTCTAATTTGTGTGTGTGGACACCTGACCACTACAATTAACCATCTGGAAGATAACAAAGAATTAAAAAACTAAGCAAATGTTTATTCAAACCTGCATTGCATTATGTTTACGGGGGAAAAAATAATAAGAATGAATAATAAAAAAACCTAATTAGGAGCCTATTGATTCCCTCTTTTAATGTAATTGTACTATCACAATATGCACAGTGTAGTACAATATCAGCACAGGAATTTTATTCTTTGTGGAAGCAAAGCTATTTCAGACATAACATGGCTTAAGAGGGTAAATAATTCCTCTACAAAGGAAAAGCACCTAATTAAGAATTTGCAACATTTTGTTAAAATTATTGGATTGAGATTGTGGCTGGAACGAAAATCAGCATACACAGGAGAGGCCCAGGACTGAGTTTGGGAAAACACTTGTCTAAAATATCAATAACAAAAAAAGATCTTTTGAATATTACAGTTACAATGTAACATTTCCTTCGGTCACAAACAACTGCACGTCTATATTTTTAAAAGTGCCCTTTTTAATGATTTCAATATACACTGCAATTTGACTTGAAAAAAACATGTATCCTCGGTTAGTATGATATTTCACACAATGTGAACAATAACAAGGAATTATAAAGATGAAAATAAGGCGAAGTGAAAATTGCAGGCAACAGCGACAGCAGTTTTATGTTCAAATTTGTCAGGTCCATCCGCTATCATTTCAGCCCAGATCAGAACAAGCATGTCCAAAATATACAGAAGTGTACTTCAGATGATGACATATGTCCATCCAGTCTGCCCTTGCACTTTCATTAATCTAAGGAAGCATACTATTTTTGGCAGCAACTGTAGTATCTTCACTTAAGGCTAGATGGGCAAAAGGCATCACCATGGTAGTTAATGAGTGCAGTTTTTTAAAAATCCTTCACAACATAATATCATGAATCGCTTGACTGCTGATCTCAATAAAATAAAAAGGCAGACACTTGCAGAAATTGTACATTCAAAGTAAAATGACAAAGTGGGATGTTCAATTTTATAAGTAGACAATACATGTGCTATGGACTGACAAGAGTGAACTGCGGTACATTCAAATGTTTTTTTATTGGTCCAATATTTAAAATCAGTTGAGGTAAAGATAACTGCATCAAAACAACATTGATGAACGGGCTAATTTACACACTTGTAATTTAAAACATCAAAATGTACATGTTATGAATTCCGTAGTAAACAATGCACAGTAGTGGAACAAAAGGAAAAGCATGTAATAAGCTATTTGGCTTTTTAACATTTTAAGTTTACAAAAATAAGAAAGCCCCCTCTTGAACTTCTCCACCTGTTCACCCTCAGAAACCTGACCTAACTTGGATTAAATAAAACATGTTTGTACAAGCTTGCAGGGTAATGGACATATATACATTTTTCTAGACACATAAGGCAGTCCTAACTGATAGGATGACTTTTTGAAAAAGCAGGAATATTAGAAGGAACTGTACACAAAGTCAGGGCGTATTCAGTGGGTAGTTACAAAAGGTTATTTACCTTCAACTGTAATTATGATTTTTTATTTTTTTTATTTGAATGTTTTGGCAATTCAGGAAATTTAGGGTGTCCAATAATTAAATCTAAATCTATTAAGTATTTAGGACTCTTCCATGAGAATGATGAGCGTTTCTTAGAGCTTTGTATTCAACTGGTATGTCTGCAAGTGACCTGAAGTTCTGTATCTATATGGCTAATCTACGAGTAGAATCATTTAGAGATATGTTTCCATCAAGTAGATTTGAAATCCAGCTCAATCAAAGAGGTGTAAATGTTCAAATTTCATCCATGAATAAATTTCATACTCAATGAAGTTCTGTGCAGGATATTTTTTGCTACGACAGTATGAAAAAAAATAATAATAAAACATTGTAGCTGCCTCAATTGCACCCTGTAATCACACATTAAGGGGGAAATGGCTACATTTATTCGGTGGAAAGATTTCTGGGGTATCTTCATAAAAACAACAAGGCAACAGAAAGCATTCAAAAAGGCAGGGTGGGTTCAGCACCCTATGGAACAACACATTCATTCACATTCTCGTGTTTTTACTGTCCTTTACTATGACCGGTAATTTTAGCTTCAGAATACTGGATGAAACTGGATACACTTAGCAGAGCTAAGTACATCAGCCTTAAGAGAGTTCCCAAAGTGACATTAAAAATGAATGGTTTCTTCCTCGTCTCACAAGCAAGAATTTCAATTAAGCTTCAGCCAAAATCAAAATGTTATGTTCACTGAAACAGACATGCTGGAGTTCCCATATCCTTCAAACCACTCAACCTCCACTCCAGAATTACACTGTCAATACAAATTACATCAAGTCAATATCAAGCCTAAAATCAAAATTTGTTAATTTGCATCCGAGGGAATAGAAAGTACAAAGATGTCAAACAGTTGGCAAAAGCCCTTGTAAAATTTCTCATGACAATCCCCTACAAAGCTAACCCGGCTGTATGGTTTTCTTTAAATGTATAAACTGATGAAAAATATACACATAAACTGAAGCAGTGGCCCAAGGGTAAACTGATGAAAGGCTGACACTTTCCATTTGAATCTGACATGATTTTGAGCGGAGAGAGGCAGCTAGCAGCTGACAGGATAGGAAGATGCTCGGAGAAAAAGGCCTATATGTCTGTGACAGCTGTGGCTCCAGATGGTGCGGTATCCAATCAAAGCACAAATTCTGTGTTGTGGAGATTAAAATGACCTTGCACTGTCCTTTCTAACCCACCATCTCTAATCAGTTTTTTTTTAGGGGGGGAATATTTTTTACTTTCACCTCCCGTAGATGCTACAATCAGACAATTTCTTGTGATGTCTGCCATACACACAAGCTTCTGTGTGTAGGTAGTTACACCCTAAACACTCGACAGAGTCCACATGTCCACCCAAATGTTTAAAATACACAAAAATACTGACAAATGTGAAACTCAGTGAAAATATATCATATAAATAAATTAAATGGATTAATGCAAAACGATGAAATTCAGAATGTTGTACGATTTGTAAATCTTCAAGTAGATCTTAGATCTCCCGATATCTTTGAGACTGAACCAGTGCATTACACAATTACAATGTCAACCATCCTGAGGAGAATAAAAGGGTGCAAGCTTTCATCACTGGATCCTTCAGATATTTGCTCCCTACTTTGAGTGAAAAATAATGATCAGATTTAGTGACACAGCATTTAGTATAAGCCTGAATGGCATAACTATATGAACAGCTTCCTTACTATGCAAAGATGCAATGATTTGCTTCCCTTCATAATAACTTCCTTCTGAATGTTTTGAGCTTCAGAGAATATTAAGATATTATAATAAATGTTGTAAAATTACAACATTACAACATTTACAAGCTGGCTTTTCAACAAAAGACATGAATAAAAACTAGGCAAAGAAACAGGAAGGTCATTTTAAAATTCTAGATTCAAACAACTTCCCTGTTCTCTGCCCAGTCTCTCCAAAAGGTCAGTCCCTTAGACAGACTTGGGAAACCAAGGCATTATGTCATAACCTACGATCTCGAAACTTCAAAAAAGTTTTTGTCAAGCTCAAGGTGAAAGCGTATAAACATAAGATGCTAAAACAACTCTGTAACCTGCAAGTCTATTATCAATTAATTATGTCAATGTTAACACATTTTTTCTCAATAAATAAGAAAAAATGACAATTAAAAGAAAAGGAGGAAAATGTACAGTAGAATAATAAAATGGAGACTGATAACTTTTCCACAAAATGATTTAGACACAGATGTAGACACAGAAACTATAATGGCATTTCACTGCTTTGATTTTGACAACTTAGTGAAAAGAACAGTATAATAACACAGGCAAATTTTTCTGAGCAAACGTTGCAAAAACTACCCAGATCTGAGAAGGGAACTCCCATAAATGCTTTCCCCTCCATCCATAACAATTCCATAAAATCCATTCTACTGTTGAATCCTCACTGAGCGGAAACTAAGAACATTTCTGTACCCCATTCAAAATGAATCACAATCACAGTTCACTCTCTTATCATGGTCCACAAGACAAACGTAAGAATGTCTCTTTAGGTGTCCTCATAAATTCTTGCAGACCATTACTCCTCTTAGGTTCCTGGAATTATACTCATTCCTTACACTACATCTCTAACATTAAGCCATGCACATACTATAAATAAAATGTAGACTTCATATATGGCAGATTTTTACAAACTGAAGAGTACTTTTTAAATATAAATATCAATAGTGCAAAAACAATGTGCATCCAAGGCATTGGACAGTTAAACAGATTGCACATTAATCTTTGTTATGAAACAGAGAAGTAGTCTTCATTAGGAGCCAATATTAAATTTTAAAAGGTAGCGCAGACATTGGTCTACATGGAAAATAACTCAAACGTAAAAACAAAGGAAAGGGTATTGGTTTGAATTTCATTTTAAAAATTTAGATTTTTTACAGATTATTTTATGTTTGTGGCTATATTTCCAGAAATGTAAAATTGCTAATTATATAATAATAAATGTCCAAGTAATATTTAGATTTACAACACTTGTACCAATGTACCAATCCTAAACTTTCACATGGCATTATTTTTAGAATACACAGACACATCAATGCAACAGAAAACCATTCTGACTGGTCAAAATATTCATGGTAAAATAAATATAGCCAACCTTTCCCAAATCTCCCTTTTCCGTGTTAGGGGAAGTACAGAAAGAGACATGAGAGGTGCAGTTTAAGTCCTATACATCATACAAACTGATCCCCACATTTTCAGCAACCAGATTTTGTATTTTGTAATTCAGACAAAATGGTAGTGATGACTTTTATAGAAGGAGACCAATTACAATGACCTATGTGCAGTGAAACAATTATGATAACTGAACTTATTAGAGGATAAGACTCTCATTGAATAACCAAGCATGGCACTTGGCGCACTGTAAAAAGTATTTTCTGGCATTTACATGCATTTTACACAATCCAGTCCGGCTGTTTCTTGAATTTAGAATGTCTAAATGTTACAATAGGTTATACACTTTTATATGTATTTTATATACAATAATAAGAGAAGGCCAAATATTTCAGTGCCAATTGTAATTTATGGCTAAAAAGCAAAAGGTCACCAGTTGACAAAACATTGTTACTGTTAGACAACATAATACCACCTTTTTGTGAATACCCTTGAAGTAACATTTATAAATGCAATATCTGTCGAAAGCTGTGAGCACTACCCTGTAAATCGACATGCAATTACGCACAATTAAAAGATTAATTGAGATTACTCAGGTGCAGAAAGGATGAAGGAAATGACAGGTAAACAAGTGTTTTCGCGAGGGGGCCATAACTGCATCGTGTACAATAGAACTTCAGGATATAAAAACCTGGTTGCCAGGAAACACAGGGGCCCCATCGATGCACTTCATTATCTTCCCAAGTACTACACGGAAATGATTTCAGAGGCATAACTGGATTTATCAGCTGCCACGTTTCAAAGATAAATCGGCACAAACCTTAAAAGGAGGAGTCTCTAAATGAGTAGTTTTAACCAAAATATTAAATATAGCACGGTTGAGAATTTTTTTTGAAATACTTCTGAAATCGTGTTTATATGCCAGAGAATTCTCGGTTCTGCAAAACAAAGATGGTTCTCACACTGACAGAAAACAGAACCTTCTCTTCCTCCTCTCCGCGGGTCAATAGCACCATGACAGTAACCAGCGCATGCGGAAAATACTGTAAAATCCAGTTAACGGCGGCTTTACAGCGCTAATATAATATGGCAAGACACATGAACGAAATTAAACATTAAAAGAGCTCAATTATGAATAAGAGTCATAAATAAGAAGCTGAATTTCATTACAGTACCATTCTGTGCATGCTTTCATTCGTCAAGGCCAAAGTTATTAGGAACTATAGGCAGGCAGCCATACAAATATACCAAAAAGAACAATTTACTGTAACATCAAACATGACAGACCGAGCCACTCCTTAGTACTAGCCATTTCAACCCAATATTAGTCACTTCCCGTATCTGAACAGATAAGGATTTGTATCAACACACGCCATTTATGAGTCAAAGGTCTCTGCTTTAAGACAGAAGATGAACACAGCAAAGTGTGAGGTCAAATGTGCCTAGCTCACATGTAGTATTCCACACAACTGTGCTGGATATTCTTCCGTCTGCACACCTATCAGCTATCCGGGTCCCAGCAATGTCCAAGCAGACCTTACGGATCACGCACGCAAGGCCTGGTCTCGGTACTACTTGTGTACACACGTCTCTCCTGTTAAGCAAAATCATCAGAGAACACTGAGGATCCTTTTGGGAACATATTGCGATCGTAGTGACAGTAATACAACTACCACACTTGCTAAATTGATTTATCTGAAATTTCAAAGCTAGTTTAGCACCTTTCACAGGCGTGCTCAATAATCACTGAAAGACTCTGACAGGTCACATGAATGTAAACATCGTTGAAGACAGTGTTTCAGAACTGGATGAGTTAAGACTACTTTAATTACAGAGACCTTAGGTTCTATTTTTGGCACACTGTGAAAAGTCCCACAATGAGCATTGCCTATCAAAACCCGAATGTAGCTGCCCTCACAGTCAACTGACCTCTTGTATATAAATATATCTCTTATTTTCTATTGCCTTGAACCATATCAACAGATGACAGGGGCTCTCTTTACAGCTAAGGAACAAGCCACACTGACAATTTATAAAAGAGGTTACACAAATAACAACCCTGGCAGGACTGTAAAGAATGAGGAATGCGTGCGCATGTATCACATGATTATAAGCCCCGATTCCTGGGATAACGGCGGTCAGAAGGAAACACTAGCGCACTGTGAAGGGCGGGGATGGGACGCCGCGGATTGCCTTCAGAGCAATTATGAATAAAACCGATTGGCTGCCGGTGGGAACAGAGCTCCAGTGTTCTTGCAGCTAACCATTTTCCGATGCCTTCCGCCAATGTAAGACGGCCATGATTTTTCAGAAAGGAAAAAAAAACTAATTCACGGGGCTTATCTATAACGTACAAGTCACACCAGCTGTGCCTCCGGTACAATAATACACACAACCGTACTGCGAGAATAGAATCACAGTTACTGGGGTAACGGGGTATCAGTCAACAACAGCGTTCTTTGATCCAATATCCAAATTTCGCACTCTCTGGATGCAAAATGGCAACCAGAAGTATGTTCATTTTGAGCCAACACACAATAGTATATGCAATTCAAACTTTCGCATGAGTCAGCATTTGGCTCATGGTCTACCTTAGTTAGAGAACCGTCAAAAGCTCTATGGAGTTACACAGAAAAAAAAAAAAGACATGAGAGAAGATAAATGGCAAGGCCATCGTTTTGACTTTCAAACTGAGCTGGTGTGCTGCTCAGGGCAGTGCAAGTTTTTCCCCCATCAACAGAACTGAGTGACTTGGCAACAGTGCAAAATTTAAGTCGTCCACCAATAACAGTCACAGTATTTGTCAAAGGAACCATTGTCACCACGGATCAAGACCACATTATTTGGATGCTTTGTATGTTTCCTTGTTCACTAAAGCCTCCATGAAATTTTTGTTGTGACACCGAAAGAAACCTCAGGGACAGGCAAGTTCTTCCCCTTTCATGGGCATCCCTTATGCTGTCACACCAAGCCCAACGTCAACCTGACCGCAATGCGTTTCATTTTGAGTCGCCCTTATTATCCCAAACACTGGAACACCGTGAGATCAGCAGTCATGAAAGTGATTTAAAATGTTATTTGAGAACCTGCCTCCGTGCCTCCAGAAATGATATGCATTTAGAAACAGAACACTGAAATTCACTGCTCTTGACTTCAGTTCGGAGTGAGTGCAGACCCCGTTACAGAACCCATTTCCCATGATGCACACAGGAGAGCACCTCCTGAGTTTGGCCAGCTGTTCCAGAGCACTGGAGAACTGAGGTCGCCTTTACACTAGTTAGACTTTTCAAACTGCGTCCAGCCCAATCCAGGTAAAAATCGTAGCTATGGATAGTAATGCCTAAGGCATTCTCCTAATTGTCTATTTCTTCTCACAAAGGGAGACAAAGCAGTTGGCTAAAAGAATAAATGGGGTTCAATTTGGACAGATGAACTGAATTTTTACAAAGGACAGGCTACACTGAAGAACATTTTTCCATTTACTGTATACTGAATCTAGGGCTGTAACAATATGGAATTTTCGATTCTGGCAGAGAGGCAGAGAGAGACTTTATTGCGGTAAGCTTAAAATGCAATTATAATAATACTTAAAAATGTTATTATAATTATTATTATTATTAGGGGTGTACCTTTCAAATATGTAACCACTACACATTAAGAAATATGCTAAACTGGATGGAAAATCTTGATGATTAAACAAGAAAACATATAAAAAAATGTGTTAAAATCCTGTTAAACGGGTTTACAAATGTCAAATATCATTATATGCACCTAGTGGTCTAGAACGTTATACATGGTGCATTAAACATAATTTTGTTGGTAGGCAGTTACTGCCATTCACGTTTTAGGCGCACTGTATAGCCTACCCAGGCAGACAGTGGAGATGATGACACCATTCCAAGATTTCTTACGCCTTTGCAATGTATTCAAAAGCTGTGTTCCCCTAGCCTTAGTACAAGTTGTTGGGGTAGTGCCATTTTAAATAAGAACTCAAGTGTACGTCCATAATTTAGCACATCCCTAATTATTATTATTATTATTATTATTATTAATGTTACAGTAAGCTTGTAAATCTTGAAAACATAACAAAACGAGGTGACATCGTCGTAGTTCCGTTAGTCTAGGACAGACTTCACTGAGGTCTCAGACCTGTTACCCTGGGCCTCAGGCACAATTACTTACTATGCAAACACACTTCACGCGTGACTTCATCAGAGCCGAGCGGCTGAGGTGTGAAAGCATTGCCAGATCTGCCTGTCCCTGCCTCCAAATGCAGCCCTGAAAACTAGAGGTGTGTGCGCATTTTTTTTTAAAAAGGAGATGCTTCTCTTTAGAACGAGAAACAAACAAACAAACAAAAAACAAACGTTGTGTGATGTGTCCTTTGCGGAATATAGATAACGTAGCTTATTTTTTTTAGTGTAGACGTCCTCAGTCTCAAGTTTGGCAAACGGATCAGTGATATCTGCCTCATGGAAACTTCATTTAACACAGGTTGAGCTGCACTTCCCTGTCACATTTCACAAGGGAGTACTTATTCACTCCTCCTGTAGAGATCAGAGTAGCACGCAGAAGTTTTCTTACCTAAGTTGCTAAGTCAGTTATTGCCTTGAGCACTGAAAAGTTTGGAATGAAACCCTTGTTCGATCATGTCACGGTTAATGATACTTTCCCACAATTCAGAGGCAGGCAGCATTTTTAATGACATCAATATATAAAGGACTGAAATCGAAGTTAACAAAGAAATAGGATAAACAAACAAAACAAAAAAACAAAAACCCTTTCTCTGAATCTTTGGCCGTAACATTGCACTTTTTCTGACGCATCTCGGGTGAAAAGAAAAATAACACACTGTAACCAAAGGTCAGATCTGTTTCTCCTTCCTTTTACAAGAGCCGACATTATTTACAAAAGAATCTTTTTCAGCTTATCTACAAATCGATCTACAAATTAGTGCTAGTCGAAAAAACTAAACGAAACAAACAAACAAAAAAAACCTCCGCACATTAGTTTGCCTGTTTCTTTGTCTTGGTATTCCTTTGGGTGCTCAAATTCGAAGCTTCTACTCACCCGGGGGTCCCCTTCAGTGCATGGGTGGTCAAAGAGAGAGCCCAGGTTCTGTGCTCAGAGTTTTTTTGGGTGGAGGGGGTTGGGGGGGGGGGGGCGTGCCCACCTTGCTACAGCCGAGCGGCAGGATGGTGGTTCGGTAGGGTCTCACAAATATAAACACCTTTTTTTTAAAAAACAGACTAAATACTTGCAGTCTTTTGACAAGTCTGTGTCGCCCTCGATCTACACTTCACGGGCCCCTCCCACCGGAGAGAGGTTCGCCTGGAACGCGTCGCACGCGACGCAGAGCCTGGGCCTCGGCGCGAGGGAGAAGAGCGGCTGGGTGGGGGGGTGGGGGTGAGGGTGGGGCGAGGCAGTTTTCAGTCTCAGTTCGTGTCCGTTTTGGCGTCCTGCTTCTCCTGTAATAGTGGAATGATGGACTCCCAAGCTGCAAGGCACTATAAGAGTAGACAGAGACACAAGCAAACGGTGAACCACACAGTCAGACTTCGCCCTTTATATTAACTAAAGCTCACAGTTAGCATGTGCATACCAGGTCGAATAATTTACCATGTGAAAATCAAAACAAATCAACTAAGCGTTTTTTTCTCAAGCCCATCTTGCTACAGCACAAAACTGCGAAATAAGCAAAAATAATATTTAAATGTCAGTGGTACAACTATGTACAGATGTTTGCAATAAACATCCAAATTTTATCACTGTCAAGCTTTGAGTGACATTATTGCATTTGGTCTGCCTTTTAATAAATGTGGAACTCAACTTTCCCTGTTTAGCAGAGAGACAGATATATCCATCCCCTCAAAGACAACAGACAACTCAAGTATCCATATGTCCACCATATCTGATTTTCTAGCATTCAGAATTTTCTTTATAAAAACAAGCATAGTTTGAAGATGTTCAGTTTGTCCATGTGCCAAAGTTTGTTTTATGAAAAAACAAGACCATGATAAGCCAAAGAAATTGCGGTGGGCATGGTTTGATCTCAAACTATTAAATATAAAAAAAATTTCACTTAAAATAACCATTATTTGAGAGGTTTCAAACATTGCAACAGTGACTGGCTACCAGTCACTTTTGGAGATTACTCCGAGTTGCCTCATCTATCTGATGATAGAAACATGAGATACATGTAAAGTATGTAACTTCATAAAGATCACCAGTGAAAGATAAGTTGCAAAAAAACAAATAAGAAAAATACCTTTGTAAAAATACCTTTGCAAGCCAAAAATTCTCTGAAACAATTGACAAACAATTATTCAAATATAACCTGTATGACTGGCTTGTACAGATCTGCACCAAAACTTCCAGTTTCAAAACAGAGGTAACAAACCAATTCATTGTTTGAGTAAGTACTAAGAAGAATTTAGCCTGCCTTAAAAAGCTTTTCTGTTGACACAACTAAAATGACACCCTACATATACATCTGACCAAAACACAAGTTTTTAAATAAACATTTCCTACTATTGATTCAGCCAGAGTGTAGCAGACATCCAAATAGAAAATACAATGTAAATAATGTTACGACACTGTTTCCAGTAAGCTCTGTTCAATTTTCATGTTCACAGATTAGGTTCAAAGGGTTTTAAAGATGTTTTTCTCGTTCACTTCCAGTGATCTATCAAAATAAACATATTTGTGACACATTCTTTTTTTTAAAAATCAGCCCTATTGGACATTGCACCCTCTTACATAATCAGCCTAACATTAACCAAACAGAAGAAAAACTCTGCCTTGGATTTCTGTTTCTTTCCACGAATACTTCCCATTTGGCAGAAGTCCCTGGAATTTTGCAGAGCAGTGTCAGTGTTTGGCATGGGAGCAGTGTGTTGGGGAATTCCACACGTTCCAGCTATTACAGCTACCTTATGTCAGGCAGCACAGATCAGCTAACAAGATCTACAACAAGGCCACACTGGGTACTTGCATGGGACACAACAGGAAAAAAATAAGTTATCGAAAACAGTATATTTCTTTCATTTTAACCTAAACTGATCAAGAATATTTAAAAAAAAAACAGCTATCAAATGAATGTTATTAAAAACACAGAGTCCACTGTATGAAAAACGTTACTAAGGTTACAAGGCACCGATATCACCGTGCTTTTTTATTCTTTTTATTGACTGGAAGCCATTTTCTTCAACATGCTCGCATAAATAAACTCACGGTGCAACTGCGCAAATACGCCTCCTCCTCAAACTTCACAGCAGACCACTTGACGGACATAAGCCATTCTACGACGACAGCCATTTTGGATAACCTCTATAGTCCCCAGCTGTCGCAGACAGGTTCCAGAGGCGCGGCCTCCCTCACCTTCTCGTAGTACTGGATGTTTTTGTCGGCCATGCCCGTGAGCAGCTGCCTGAAGTCCTGCCTCTTGTTGTTCTGCCAGCGGTCCCAGTCGGCCTTCAGGTCCGCGTTGAAGCACTCCACGCGATCCTGGCACTTCTCCACGTCCGTGGGCACCTGAGGCGCCAGCGTGAAGGACTTCACATTACAACCCGGCCAGGACTTCAGGGGTCCCAGCATACACAATCAAACTCTCACATATGAGTTTGAGTGTGAATGTATTCTAATAAAGAAGTGTAGTTCACACTCCCCGTGGCAGCTAGGAAGTTGCATGCATTAAATTTATTTTTATATTTATATACATATACATATTTTTAACCCATTGAAGAGTAGGGTTTTTGGAATGTTTCTTTACAGCATTCAAAGTCAGTGTTCTAAAACTCCATTACATTCAATTACCAGTAGAGATTGCTACATCAGCGTTAGTGATCTCACATATTAAAGGGTTAAAAAAAAACACTGTTCTGGTTACATTTAACTTTTAGCATAGGATGTTAAGTTAAGTACAAACGTCTGTCAGTTCTGTTTTTTTCTCTCTTCTAAGTTTCATTTCATTCTACTTCACACACAAACACTCTCACAAACACGTACGGCCATTTCCCTAACGTTTTTGACCTGGCAACCACAGCACTGGCAGGCCTAGACTGCGTCGTAAAAAAACAGAGGAGATGCTAATGTATCTTTTGGCTGCAGCGTAGCGTAATTACTGCCATGGCTCACCGCGCTTACCCCCGTCCTCTCCTCTTTCCGAAACGCCACAGCTTCCAGCTTGGCCTCGTACTCGGCCTGGACCTGGTCTCTCTTCTTCAGGACGTTCTGATCGAAAGCAGAACGAAACGGAAAACGTGAACACGCACACGCACACCAAGACACAGAGCAGACACATACGCAAACATTTTTTCTTTACATCATTAATGAAACACTGGTCATCACTATTTAATGCATCTGGGTCTTTATTTGGACAATTAAACACATTTGTCCAAACAAATGTCAAGTTTTTTGTCAAGTGTCTTTATGTTGAAGATTGGGACAGACTGAAACTGGTCAAAATAATACACACAGCTTTAAATTTACAAAAGTATGGCACAATTTGACTTTGTTAAAACAAACAGTCAAGACTGAAGTTCGCTGTAACTCAATTCAGAGAGCGTTGAGGTTAAACATTTATTTGGAAACCCAAGGGGGGGGGGGGGGGGGGACGGAGAGGAAGTGAACTGCCACGTTCGCGCTGCTCGTTCCTGGCGCTCGTTCCACAGGGTCCAGAATTCCATCCGCCGCTTAACGTCGCCTCCCCTCGGTTTGCGCGCGTTTCCGAGCTTCAGACGTGGAAGCCGTTAAAAAGCAGCTCGCCTCCCCCCCGCCCCCCTCAGTAACTCCTGGCCCGGCTGTGCCTCCCGGCCATTTCTAACCCCCCCCCCCCCCCCACCCACCCTCGTTCCTCAGGAAGAGCGATGGCCCCGTTGATTGCGGGTGCCACGGCAACATCCCGTCGGCAGCTGGGACGAGCCGAGGCTCCCGGTCGTTTGTTCATTAGCAGCTGCGTTGGAGAAAAATCACAGAGCGGCGCCTGTTCCAACGGCGGCCGCAGACGCACAGCTGCTAGAGAAGGAGTCCGCCCGCCGCCGCGCTCCCGAGCCCCGCGACACAGATTTTTAGGCACCCGCAGGCGGTCAGCTGACGCGGGTATGCGATTTGCTGGAGGATAAAAACGGCAGTGCGGCCTATAGGGATTTTACCTTCAGTGGCGCGTTACTAATTTATAGCATATACGTACATTTCACGCGCGAGCACCCTCATAAACAAGAAACAATGATAACGATAAACAACTCAGAAACAATAAATACTTAAAGGCCATCACCTCATTGTCATTGCGTGAGGTGGATGCCTTGGGACTCTCAGATAGAACAAAGCCTGATGTTGGCTAACGTGCTAATCAGGACACACTTCAATAAAACCAAATCAACGGGCTGGCGCCATTCATTTTCGGCTTCATTAAAACCCAGACAAAACACAGGATGGGAGGCAGATGAACAACCGTATGACAAATACGTCCCCCTCCCGAAAAGTCTTACTTCAGCAAAGGTTGGGAGACGACTCTCCCTAAATAAACGCATGGAGGAAGCAGTAAAATTAGTCAGGGGGGGCGGGGAAGAGGAAGTGAATAGCTGCTAGCGGTTGCGCAACCGTGCTATCTCAGCACTGACGGAGCAAACCCAGCCGGGGAGCGCAAGGCGCTAATCCGCCGCGCCCGGTGACAAAAGTGCGTAGGGAGCAAAAACGCGTCCGCGCCGGAAGCGGGCCCCGCCTCACCAGGAACAGGCTCCGAACCCACCTCCCCGCCGCACAGCGCAGTCAGGGTGACGCAAACGAGCCGTCCTCACTCGGGGAGGGAATCGGGAAAACCGAACGCTCCTTTACTCAAGAGCCTCGAGATTACATTACGTTTTATTGCACAGAAGCTTTTATCCATGCGCGTACAGAAGGTCGTATTCGACCAATGCGGATAGTAGGTTAGATAAGGTACGATTCTCATCGAGTATCAGTTATCCAGAGCCATGAACATCAAGCCTAGTTCACACAGTAAGCATAAGCTAAGTCGGTAAAGTTATGGCAAGTCATAAAGTCGAAGTGAGGCATGATTACAAGAGATAAGAAAGAGCAACAAACTTTAAAATGAAGATAGAAGTGCAACATGACAATGCTAGATACAAGATGTTTGGGAAGTTTAAATTTGAGACCTCAAAAGGACAGATAAAAAAAGAAAAAGAGAAAACTATTGTTCATCCACTCAATCAGACGAAGAGACGGCCGGAGAGCATGCCATTTTCACAAAACGAAAACAAGGCAAAGCAGTGATATTTTAGACCAATAGCAGGCAATCTCTGCATTGACATTGTTGTGTGAATGTTGGCTTGGTCGGCCAAGAGGGACGTGCACACTGTGAGGCCGAAGTCAATGCAGAGTTTCGTTTTCCCCGCAAACGTGTCATTATACGTCATTTAGCTCGTACAAACTAGCCAAAGTCGGTTTCCGCAGCAAGTATAAACCCAGCTTTACGCTGAACGCGTTTCGGTGCCTACATGGTGACAATGAGTCAAATTCTCAAGTTTACATTGAGTTAATCGCATTACACACGCAAACACAGTCGGTTATGCAGCAATGAGATGCCGGGCGGGCGGGCGGGCGGGCGGGCGGGGGAAACGGCGGCGACTACCTTCATGGACTCGATGTAGAGGACGTACTCCCGCAGCACGGGGAGGAAGTCCTCGCTCATGTCCTCCGTGAGCTCCTCCAGCGCCGTGGAGCAGTTGGCCACGCACCCCGACACGCCCTCCAGGGGCTCCCGCAGGTCCCCCTCGGACGAGGCCCAGCCGGAGTAGACCGGCCCGTACTCCCGCAGCTCCACCAGGTACTCTGCAAAGGCGGGGAAAACGGCGAGGGGTGCCGCGTCAGCGCCGGGCTACCCACAATCCCACAGCCCTGCCGCGCTCCACAACATGAATGGGGGAAGACAGGCTGAAAGAACCTATTCAGATTTGAATTAGTTTTTTTAATTTTTTATACAAATCTTAAGTACAAATAGTGTTTTTTGGAATGGAATTCGGAACATCCAGTTGCGTTTTTGTGGGAACGCCGTGTTTCTGCCGCGTTCTTTGTGGATTCAGGACAGCGAGAGACGCATGCTGCCAGCCCCCATGTTCGTTTAACTCTGTCCACAAGCTGGACTCTACAGCCACCGCACCAGAGGAGTACACACAGGCAAACTGCACGCACCCAGTCGACCAACGCACCACAATACAACAATTAAGAGCTCTTTCAATGGCAAATAGGCAGTCTGCATTTTGGCAGCGTGTTCTTTGTCATACAAATCATTTAAAGCTGGAGGAATAAACAAACAAAAACAAAGTGTCCATCTGTCTATTCTCCTCACAAAGTTATTTTTCATTGTGAATAGTCATTACAGTCCATACAGCTCATATGCTTAGGGATGCCAAAAAATATTGCAAAATTGAATAGTGATTGTAGGTTGTAATTGAGAAATTTTTGAGGCATTGATGTGTTAAAATGACAGTAAAATCTAATTTTTTGGTGTTGTTTCTATTCATTTGCTTTTGTACAATGCCAGTATGATCATTCTTATTATTATCATTATTATAGGTTATTCAACAAGTTTATAAGCTGGAGTACATTTTTGAGTACTGTTTCATTTGAAATTTGTCAATATATATCCATAATCATCATCAGAGATCCATGCCTACCCCACACTCTCCACTCCCTCTAAAGCAGGGGTGCCCAACCCTGTTCCTGGAGACTGTTCTCACACCAACTCTAATTTAGCACATCTCATTCTATTAATTAGCAGCTCAGCGTGATCTCTAGCTGTAGAAAAACAGGTGGCTTTATTACTGTTGGAGTGAAAACCAACAGGACGGTAGACCTCCAGGAGCAGGGCCCTGCTCTACACACCCAGCAAAGCCTCACCCGACTGCTCTTTGATGATCCTCTGCGCTATCCTGTCGATGGTGCCCAGCTTCTGCGTGAACACGTCCAGGTAGTCGCCCATGGCGGCGAACTCCGCCGGCCGAGCCCGCAGCTTGTAACCCCCGGTGACGTACTTCACCGACTCCCCCATTTTGGTCAGCAGGGCCAGCCCTTGCCTCTTATACGCGTTCAAATCCTGAGGACCAAAAAAAAACATATAAAATCACCGGTTAAAACCTGAGCCAGGAACACTGAGACTGTCACCACCGCGATTGTGTTCAGAGACACAAGGGGGAGGGGGGGAAAGCGCGAGGGTTTGACCGGAGCTAAAGCCATCTATAAAAGTGTGAGGTGTGAGAAGTGTAGAGGACTGCAGGCCAGGTTACAATGAAAGCTGATATTCAGTCATAACAGTATCCTCGCTGCTGTTAATAACCGTTATAGGACAGCTATCAGATACCTCGGTAATTACTCATGTTCTGTCAGTTGGTGGCTAAGAAGCATCTGGTAGGAACAATGATAAATCACACCCATACAACTGCAGTACAGAACACACAGCACAGCAATTTACAACTGCCCTCTCCACAGGATCTGCAGTATCAGTTTGTGATTCCATCGTAAATAAATGCACGACGCAGTTCGAGCTCAGCTGATGTGGCTAGCCTATATCTTTGGTAAGAAGAGAGAGTATATCCGCACACTTATTTTTGCTCACAAAGTGATTTAATTGTACAACGTTTCGACCTCAAAGGTCTTCGTCACGTTCATCAACCAGAACATGTGACTGGGTAGCCTATAATCTTTCCATTGGCCACAGACAGCACCAACACATGAACTGGTTACCATGGATATCTGCTTGCTTTAGTCATTTATCTCTAAACAATGGCGGCGCTCTCACCTTGGCGGAAAGAAAGACGTTCAAGTGCTCGTTAAAGGACAGTACGGGGTGGTCCGCCACCCTCTTCAGAAATTTGTCCAAGGCCTTCCTCCTGGTCTCCACAAATTCTTCCGAAAACCTGTCCACCACCCCCTTCATCACAAACTTCTCGGGGAGGGGCTGTGAAAGTAAACCGGAAAAAGACTTTTCAAAATTTTGACCCGGCCCAAGTTTCACCATCGACGACCTTTGATTTTAAACGCGGGGGGGGCGGGACATGCAAATGAGACGTTCGGGATGCAGCCGGGGGTGGGAGGGGCCACTACCTACGGGAATGAGATGCGTGGGTTGACTCTCTTCCAGTTTGATCCTCAGCCAATCGAAGTCCTGGTACCGCCTGCGCACCGAGTACTCCGGCAGGTCGAACTCGGTCCTGCTGGTCTGGCGGTCAAAGAGGCGAGGAGAGGAGAGGAGGGAGAGGAGAGGGGAGGGGAGGGGGAGAGGGAGAGGGAGAGGGAGAGGGAGAGGGAGAGAGAGAGGTAAGACTCAGGGTACCAACAACAGCCTCTGCTCTCCAGAGCAGGGGTTCTCAAACTTTTTTTCCCCACCAAGGATCCCTTTTATGGGAGAAAATCTTTTGAGGACCCCTTCACATACGTATCGAACAAATAATTTCATATTAGGCCTATTTCTCACACTATTTCTGTATAAGGCTATGACCTCGTCATTCATATTTTATATTATTTTAATGAATGTACATGATACATAATTAATACATAATTATCAGAACAATGTAGCCTAGAATTTTTCACCGACCCCCTGTCTACGTGCCCCCCCACTGGGGGGCCACAGACCCCAGTTTCAGAACCACTGCTCCAGAGGACCCAAATGACCATAAGGCGGATTGAGCGTTTCATCGAGGTCTGGCGGGTAGTAGCATTTTCGAAACGCGGACACGTTTCCCGGTCGCGCTCTCATTTTCGCGTTTCGGATCACGTCGCTGTGAGGTGCCGTACTGTGAGGTGTACTGTTCTCACAGCAGGGTTTTTTTTCCCCCATTAATGAACAGTGTGACAGGAGCGTGAGCACGGGAACCAGATTAATAGTTCACCAGACTATTAAACCTCCAGGAACACGCTTCGGCCCTCTGAAAATCAGAGCAGGGAGGCCATTAACCCGCAGTGCAGGAAGGCGGTTAATAGACCTGTTCATTTTCACCATTTAAACTGACAGCTAAAACCCCAGCTACTTTGCACGGTCTGCTTTGCTTTCAAAAAAAAAAAAAACACCATTTTACCTGCAGTAATAGTTGTACTACAGTGCACAACTGCACTGTATCTATACTCCTGGGCACAGTAAAACATTTTTTATTGTGTTAAAGCAGCTGGGTTTTTGTCATAATTTCAAATGCTCGTGTTAGCCTATAATAAGCCACACAAAAAGTTATCTTTGTTAAAAGACAGGAACTGGCCCCTCAAACAATGACATCTGATATCCTGACATTAGAGTGGTTGTTAGAAGCTGCCATAATCAGGTTTTATCAGGCTGACCAGCCGGTTACCAAGATACAGTTTATGAGCTCAAAGTCAAGCTTACAGTTCTCTGCTCACTGGACCAGGCTTAATACCTTTCGCCCATCTGTTCTGTGAAAACACCGACCGGCAGTTCTGTGCTTTGACAAGACGAGTGCAGACTGCAGTCTCACGACCAGGAATGAGGGCTTCTCTGACCGCATATAACCGAAACAGAGGCTTGGAAGTCGAGCACTGAGGTCCATTTCAGGTCTTCTCAGGCAGCTGCACTGCTTCCTAAAGGAGAGATATGCCAGGCCTAGCAGTGGCAGCCTGCTTCCTCTCTCAGCCAAAGTACATCAATTTCATATTTCTCATATAACAACGTGGCAGCAGACTACAGGAAAGGGGCCGGGCGCGTTTCGTAGCCGTGCGTAATTTCACATTTATCTCTCTAAAAATACGAGGGCTGTCGGGTGGTTAACCCCGCCGAGGCACCGTGCTCCAGCACACGGACGTGCTCGGCGGTCTGGCAGCGACCGCGGCCAGCCGCGCAGCAGGGTGCGCGCGGGGAGGGAGGTTTTTAATAGGGCCATCGGGCAAACCTCCTCCCGCTGTTCAGTAATCTGCAATCTGTATCAGCATACAAACCCAACCATTCCAAATAGGGATCTTGCTTGGAAACCCCACCACAGAAATGGAATCAAAGCGAAAATGGCTATGAATAACTGCAGAAAATAAGTATTGCACCTCATCAGACCTGTGTTTGTAGTTGTTCCAGTGACCTTTGGTATGCACTTATTGTACGTCGCTTTGGGTAAAAGCATCTGCTAAATAAACGTAATGTAAATTAAGAAGTGTGGAGACAGACAGCTGTGGGCCTTAAATCTGATACAACTTCCTGAGCCGCCGTTATGTCACTTCCTGCATGAGACTCCACCCCCTTACCTTTGTGCTGACTCTGTAAGTGATGTAGGTTTCCATGGTGGACACATGCTTTTTGGGGTCGTCGACGGTGACGAACAGGTCGCGCGTTTCTCCGTCCAGGTCATCGTCCAGCTGCAGTCGGTTCAGTAGGGAGGACGAGGAGGCGGGGCTGGACGTGTCCACTGGGGTGCCGTTGGGTAGGCTCAGGTCCTAATGAAGGGATGACTCGGTTATAACCAAAATTTAAACTGCACAAGGTGTAGGTGCGAGATCACAAATATGTGATCAGAATGTTCTTAACTGAACATTCTAATGCTGATGTAACAATCACTACTGGTAATTGAAAGCAATGGAGTTCTAGAACATTGACTTTGAATGCTGAAAAAAAAACATTCCTAAAAACCTACTCTAAAGAGTCAATGTTTAAATTAGCGGAGTAAATTCAGGATTTATTTCAAATTTCAAAATGAACTTCATTGCAATGTTGAGCACTTTTCCTGCATGCAGCCGTCTAAATTAAAATATATCAAAAAACCTGTGCCTGACCTGAGCTTGACAATTTCCACGGAACTGTGCATGTATGTAAAAGTATCCATTATACACTAGAGATAGGATAAATTTGTAATAGTAGCTGATTTGCTTCCACATACTATCACTTCCAATGTCTGTTCCATTCTTCAGGATGAAGGAAAATCTGATGATCCCTCTTTGAATTAGTCCTGATGCTTCATATAAATCTATAAATGATCAGCCCTAAAGCAGCATGCGTAACAAGACTAATGCCCAGCACAGAGACGTCCTGTCATCATGACTAAGGATCGAAACGACCGACTACGATTAGCAAAGCTACAATTCAGACCGTATTCCGACGGGTTGGTTGGAACGTTCGGTGCCGCACGACTTTGACAGCCGGTTCCGCCATTAGTTAGACTCGCGCTAGGTCGACTGCGCCGGACGATCCGTTTTAAAAACGGGAAGGAAATGCCGTTATCAATCGCGAGTAACCGCAATATCAATCAGCCCGTGGCGGTTTCGGGGGGACAGCTCGGAGCAATCAACGTCCGCTGAATGGACGACTCCGTGACATGACCATCCCTCAGATACGACCACAATCCGTCTATTCAGAGGCAGCATGGCAAAGCGGCACGCAGCTCAACAAACAAGCAAGCAAAAAAAAAAACCACAGGACACAATCATCCCTCAGTTTCACTCTGCTGACCACAGCAAGGGGGCGGTCCCACTTTGGTTAAGGCCCTACCAAATACGGACGAAAGTGACGAGGTAACATCCCGCAACATTAATCGCTACATAAATCCGAGTTGATGCGACAAATTTCAAATGAAACGAATAATGGTTTGCAGCCAGAAAATGTTACGGGCGATAAACTGTAGAGAAATGCACATGCATTTAGCTTTCGTACATTGGAAAGTTAAATGTCACTCTAAACACTTTCCACCTGCTTCTGGAAAAAGCAAAACTACTGTTGTTCCTAAATAGGCCTAATTCTCACGTGAAACAGACATTCGCTTTCATTAGCATCACTTAAAATAAAATAGATGACATAAAAGCACTGGTATGAGGCTTCCTGTGGGCTAAAGCTGTATCTAGCCTACATCTTGTACTGTGTAGTTAATTTAACAAGGTTGAGTGCGTACAGAGATCATGTTTCTTTCTTAACCAAAAATAGAGCATTCATACTGAATTTCTTCCCACTGTTGTCTGAGATCAATTACAAACTGCATTAAACAGTATCCCTGAAACATTTGTAAGCACTGAACTGGGTCCAAAAATAATTCAGAGAAAATATATATTGGGATATAAATCTAGAGAGGAATAAAATGACAGGAAGCAGATGAGGTCTTCAAGGAAATGCATCACAACAACCGCAGGACCCTGTCAGTTAAGCTATGTTTCTCTGCCTTTTCCCCAGGTTACAGTAACGATCATTTTAGCCATGTTGCGTCTCCTCCTGCAAATATCTACTGACCAGTTTTTCTTTTATTAATGATAAAACTTCAAGGAGAAAACATTTTCATTCGTACATCCGTTTTGGCAATCTGACTGAACTGTGAACTTTACAGCTAGATTTCATTTTGTGTAAATTTACATGCCCGCGCACACAACAACTATTGGCTGACTGATCTTTGTGATTTTCACTGAACATCTTTGCGTGAAAACTCCTTTCAGCAGATTTTCCTCCCGACCAACATGTGGGCCCGTTCCGCCTCCTACACAGCTGGGATCCAGGCAGTAATCAGCCAGTCCAAACTAATCACACTTGTCTTCGAAGGAATGTTTAAAGCTAGCACAGCACAGTCCTCCTTTGAGACGCACTTAAAAAGAAGCTGCGATTTAATCAAGAATGAAGGTCTGTTCAAATTACACAGCATCCAGTTATTCTCGTGCACAGAACTGCAAGGGGTCTAAAAGCAGAAACAAGAATAGGCCTAGCCAGTAACATCAATTTTTCAGAGGGAAAACATTTTCCTGTGAACACTTAGGGTAGCTTACTGGACCATTAAAAAGCTCAAAGAGCCTACTTAAAAGCTTGTTGGATGGTATGAAATTAGCTTTTCAACCAGTCCGAAGAAGCTAAATACTTCTGTGGAGTGTGGACACATTATCACTTGACTGGGCTTATAAATAACAAAATCAAAGCCTTTCGTTGTGTATCATTATCACTGAATGGTTAGGTGCATTTGGATATCTGAAGCAGATTAAACTAAATGCTCACACTGCAGTTCCCTACATCGGTCTAAACTTCTGTGTTGGATGACGATCATGGGAAGACTGCTAGGACAGGGGATGCAATGCTCACACATTTGTCACAACACGCCGGGTACCCATCGCACGCGTAGCGTAAGCTGCGCGTAAGCAGCACGGCGAAGCAGCACGGCGCGTCGTGTGTCTACACGGGTTCCGTTTGTGTCGCGCAAAGGCTTGCTTAAAGCTCTATATTCCTAGTAGCTCTCGCATTCTGCAGTGGGATTATATCGTGTATTTCACGTTTGTTCACGACTGTTGATTATGGATTAAGTGAATACTTGGCGAGAGACCTTTTTCAGTTTGTTAATTTGGTAATATTTTGTTAACTCGTGTAGATACGTGAGAAAGTAAAGAATTACCATAAAGAATTACCATAAGCTTAAATCGCAACGTAGCCTACATAATAATCAATCTCAAACTGTATTTAATTTATTTGCTTGGTTAACAAGCGTGCCAACTTTATAAAGAATATGTAATGATCATAATAATAAATAATCCGTAATCAACCATTGGGATTCCCGTGTCCTCTTGTTATTCACGTCAAAACATTTATATGATCAGATTTAGTAAAAGCAGCTAATCATCAAAAAGATAGCGTAACAGTTTAAACTTGAAGGGATATGAACACCACAACGCCATGAACACCGGAAGCTGTGAAGTACAAGTGCAATAAAAGCTTGCTTACAACTTCATTTATAAAATAGGTGCATTTTCATCGGCAAGACCACTAAATAATCTGATTTTTTTAAAGCGCTGTGGATTACCTTCTTTTTATTAACAAGCCCTTTTTGAAAGCTCGGCGAACGAAGACATCGGATAAGTCAAATAGGCTGAGCAGTGGTTGGTTAAAAACTACCTTCCAACACTCGAGCTAACAAACCGCTCCTTGGTGCATTCACTTCTACATCATTCAATAGGCTACGTCTTCCTGTGGTGTATTTTCAAATTTACCCCACTCCCTCCGCAAAATAAGATAGCGAAACTAAGTTTGCCTTTTCCCCTGGTTCCAGTTTTTTTCTGCAAGGACAATACAAAAACAAAAAGGCTTGTATTTTTTAGCTGCTTGTAAAATATCTGGGAGGGAACTAGGGACACACCCCCAGTAGCCTAATATAAGGATGAAATATAAATCAGAGCATGTGTACCTAGCATTTTAGAGCATATTTCTGTGTATAAACAGGTCATCATGACGCGCGGCAAGCAGAAAAACAGAACAGAAGCGAAAAACTACGCTTCAGTACGCTTGTGTTGCACAAGTTTCGCACCCGGTTCGTGCCGCGTTCACAGCTGGTGTAGAGGACGTCGCCCGCTGCCGTTGTAATAACAGTCCTTCAACTACGATTCACTTACCAACATATAGTCAAACATCAATAAAACAGGACCTCACTCATAGAAACATACAAACTAAACAATAACATAGCACTAACAAAACAGATCTGTGGCAACAAAAATAACAACTAAGCAAAAAAGCTGTAAGAAAACAAGCAAGAATAACAACAGCAAAAACAGCAACATTGCACAAGTATAAGTACAACAAGTATAAATAATAAGCATAACTACAATTACAAGCCTATGCCATAGTATATGACAGACAAAATTGCAGCAAAACAAGGACAGCAGTTGTCCAGAGGAGTTATGGGTACAAAGTGCAATTTTCACAATGAGGTCAGAAAATCAAATAATTAAAGTTTAAATAAATGTATACATCCAGCAGCTATAGCCTTTCACTTCAATCCACTTCAAGAGTATCACCTGAAATCTATAATGATAAAGTGGGCTTTATGTCTTTCAGGAAAATAAAACTACTAATATGGTGGTGAACATGAACATTTTGGAAATCCAATCCAATTTGGGAAATCGAATTTGAAAGAGTGGGACTAATTGAAACCACACCACAAAAAGCAATAATGCAGATGCTTCCACATAACTGAATAATGATAGAATTTCCACTTAAAACCACGAGTGCTAAAAACTCTAGTTAAAAATAATCCGTCAGTGGTAACCAACATTGGTGCATGCATAGGGCTAGACCAAGTAAATCATTAAAATGAAACAAATTTTACTTAAAGGTGCATTGGACTTAATGCTATTCAGTGAAAATTGTTAAAGGATAAATAAAAGCACATGAGAGAATAACAACAGAAGTAAAAACTAAAAGCACACGTATGGATGAGAATAACAATACACGTTTACTCTCGTGCAGTTGGGAAGAATACACATTTTATTTAACTTAGTATTAAACTACACATTATGTCAGCCACATTGTTTCAATTTACGAGAATACCTAACCTGTTTCTGTCAGTTTAACTACTGGAGGCTGCAGCTAGTGCTAACAAGTTCGCAAGTATTGGTAAGGGTACAGTCGGTATTCGAAGAAAGGGGTAGCCACCTGCCATTATTGAAGAGGGAGAAAATACTGCTTTTAAGACAATACACGTAACATCAGCTACGTTATCCATCAATCGAATGGTCTGTTAGCGCAAACAAACAGCGCTCGCTATTAAAATCTATTCCTTAGTAGCGAACTCGCTGTAGTCACTTTATGTATTTTTAGTTGTATTTGTTTGTGCCAAATGCTCAGATGAAAAGCCGTATAGCTTAGCTATCCGAATTCTGGTGAATAGTGATAAAACAGCAACAGCAATACATTAAAATAAAAACGGCGGTCACCACCTCGCTATTGTTAGCTAGCGACATTATCCAAACAAATAACCTTATTATTTATTGTGTGGAACAGACTAACTTGGCTGGTTAGTCAATTCGGCAGCTGGCGACCAATATTGAACGCTAGCAAGCTATCTAAATTTATACGCGTCGTGATCTATGGCTAGGTGTCAATATTAACCAACGATAGCAAACTAAATATCTTGCCAAATAACAAGGTGCATTCGCAAGCAAACGTCACATTGTTTTATTCATATAGGTTGCACACTGAATATACCAAACTTAGCCATTCTTTACGTTTGGCTTAATTGACCTTATTTAGGCCACTAGCAATACATACAATTATTGAATGACCCCGATAGCAAAATGTTGCCATGTAGCAAGTCAGATTTCCATCAGAATTCTAACGTTACCTTCTCCCCGATGCTGCTCGTAGTGTTTCCCAAATCAGGGCTGGGTGTGAGAACGGAGTCCTCGGCAGAAAGAGGGTGGCTGATATCTTGAATGGATTTCTGCCCCGATGATGGTAGAGATTTAGGGGTGCCAGCACTCATTGTGCAAGCGACAGGAAAACGCTCTCAGATTTTCCGCAAATATTCAGATCTTAGCTAGTAAGTGGTTTGCTTGATTGCTGGCTAGCCAGTTAGCTGTACCAATGCCGTGAACAAACAGCAAAACTACCCTGCGCACAGTCAGCTGACGTACACTGCGCAGTTCCGGAAGTACAATATAAAGACAGGAAACAGCGAGGTTTTCACGTGAGCTTTCCCATAGATGTAGGTGAAAGCTTCAAGATATAATCCAATAAAGTCAATGGAGAACAGTGTCCGCCTGGACGCTTAACGGACGAGCACTGAGACCGAAAAATCAGAACGTATTGATATATGCCTGAATATTAAACAAGCGAATTAGGCCAAACATTGGTTTGAGAGGAAGGTCGAAAGCAAGCAAGCACATTTGCATTTTCGTGACTGCACGGGTTACTTAAAACATAATGTGTAGTTTTTCAGCAAAGTTAATATATTAGCCCATTTAAAACAATATACTAGCCTATTTAAATCATATACTTTTACAAGGTTGGAGAAAGCTATATTGACTTTTTTTCAAACCAGAATACGACTTCCCCAGCGTGGACAAGAAATCCCGCGGTTTATGTATTTTACTAGTTCCTCCAAGATCTTTTGTTTTCCATAGGCAGAGTTCTGTATGGTTTCATGACTTCGTATTATCACGTGACCTCTGTATATCTTCTCTACAGCAAAAAAAAAAAAATCATAATAAATTATCCTAGATAGCAGGGCAAGTCTAGGAATATAAACTCGCTCCAGCAACAATTATATGTTAAGATGGATAGATAAACATTCAAGATTTTTTTCTATTTGCTGGTGGGAAGGAGGGGGAGAGGGAGCTTCAGTGCTGTGGTCTGTGCTCAGAGACTAGCAAAGATCAGCGATTGATGATTGATATCATAAGTTTAGTGCCAAAGTTTAATACAAACAAATGAACTGTGAGCAAACTCAGTAGCTTGAAAATTTTATTTGCCGGATATTAAGGAGTGCTGTCAACAGCAGACCACAGTGAGCCAAATGCAATGTGATTCTTAAAATCGCTTACGTGTGCCTTTTATTCACTTGTTGTTTACTGTAATCTCACTTTCGCAAAATTCCCTCCAGTGCAGTATGGAATGTTTATCCTCCTGAGCCCCGGCTGGTTTTTTTATTTTTTATTTTTAAGTAGGCCTATTTTAATTGTTTTGATATAATACAAATTTATTGGATGACAAAAAACAAGCTGCAGTGAGAATAATTTCAAAAATATTATTTATTTTTATTGAAAGCACCTTGTAGTACCAATACCAATTAGTACTAATGGCACTTTTACTACGCCAGTGCAATTGTAGGAGAAACACTGAGTGTCAATACATTTGAAAAGGAAAAAAACTTTGTCCTGATGTTCTTTGTCCTGCAGCTGGTATTCCAAGACCTGCAGCTCATCTTCGGATTTTGCAGGGTCCAGTGCATCCAGCAATGATCCCCTTAACGCACCAGACTCGTTGCTTTTCAGTCTCCTTAAAATCTGCATGATTTCTTGTTGGGTGTCATTGATTGTGGCAAGCTGCTGCAACACCATTCTCACCATTCTGGATATAAACAGAGTTGTGGCTGAAAATACTTACACATTTGCACTTTTCACAAAACTGAATTTCCTCTAGAAACAACTGCAAATACCCGTTAATGAGCAAAGAGCTGTTTCCATGTAATATCCATAACTGCCTGTACTCTGATCTTGTGTTCTACTTTCCATTTGAGCTGTTGTAGAGAATTCTGTAAAAGAAAATCAATTTAAGTCAGTATTTTGTGAAAATAATGTTTTGGGCATGTATTATTTTCTGTAACTTTTTCAGGCCTTGGTATTACTCTGTTCAGCAAATAATTTGGGTCAAAAGTAAATAGGCCTATATTGTGCTCATGTAACCAATTAATTCATTAGCAAATCCATCACTTAACCATTAATTTGACAAAGTCTGGACCAGGTAGCTGCTAAGCAGTAGAACAGAGGACTGGAAAAGTACATTTTCCAAGTTACTAGGCCAGCTGGATAGCACCCAAAATCCTCAACTTATATCCCTGCCTGCAACATCACGTAGTTAGTAAAAATTCAACAACATCTGCAAAGCTTGATGTATTTGGTGGAGCTGGAATGCCAAGCTGGGGGTTCCAGACCTCTGGGAAATAAAAATGGCATCACAAATGCTTAAAAGAAATTGGCTCTGGTATCATTAGCGCTAGTATGAGTTAATAATGTAGTAATTTTGTGCAGCTTCAACAAAATTCAGAATAAAAAGGACAATCAGACCAGCTCAAAGCTACAACATCCTTTTGTATAGCCTACCTCCTCTGAAATTATATCTTTGTGGCTCCTTCCGTGACAGGGCACCAACTATAAATGAAAAGCATACAAAGAGAAATCAAATAATTCAATAAAAACTCTACAATTGCATAGGGGGTTGGGGGGGCCACAAATTTCACAATCACCATAATGAAAATATGGCACGGCGAAACCATGTTCATAACTGCACATGGAAGAGAGGGCCCCCTTCCCAGCGAGCCTCAACGATAAAATGTGTAACACGAAAACAGGGTTCATACGGACAACATTAAATAAAATTCAGGGACTTTCAATGCACTATTTTTCGTCTCATAAGGACTCCACACAAAAGCAAGAAACATTTCCGTAAGCCTTACAGTGTTTTTGACACCCATGCTCGACACTGTATGTTCCCCACTTTCTTTAGTCTAATTGATAACTTAAGGAAAATGCCTTTTGACTGAATGTATGTTTTCCCTCATAGAACCAAGGATATTCTAGGCGACTAATCTGGGCGGCTACAGCGAAAGAGCAAAACAAAGCAGTTCACGTGTGTGTGCGTCATCAGAAAGCGTCGATTCAAAATCGACAGCTTCTTGTTTTTTATCCCGATGGTTTATCCGCAAAGCAGTTGTCGGTCTCACGTTGGTTGTTAAAGGTAATGTACATGTAGCCACGTTGAATGTGAATTTGCTAAGGCAAGCTGTCAATGAATTCTCTTAACCACGGAAGAAATATTCACTGGCAAAATTACATTTCGACTTACGATGCAAGTTTGACTGCGACTGAGTGCTTACACCAGCCGGTAGCAAGTGTTTGATTAGCCATCTTGCGTATCTATAATACTGTTTTCCCAGTTTTACGTTGCACTACCGGTAGCAGTCTTAATTCGCGAAAAGGATAATAATTATCCTACGTTTTCATTTTTGAGCAAAATAATCGGCTGTGCCGCCTATATTTAGTCTGAGCTTGTTGCTAGCTACAAAACATAACTGGGGGAGTAAATATCAGCTTTCTGACCAATATTGTTTGGTTCATATCCTAGACCGTATCGATATGAAGCAGTGAACACATAGTTGAGCATTTCAGGTATGCAGCTATTTAACATTACCTAGCTGCGTACGTAAAACAACTCTTTTATTCGGTCGAACATGTTTGTTAATAAAGTCACATCCTGTTATCCGTTTTGACAGGCTGCTGTTTTTTCATTGAAGAAATGGCTTCAAATCCACCTGGTCAAGGTGAGAAGGTGTCGCTGTTTGTGTTTTGGGTCACCGTCGGCCATCTAGTTTGACAGTGCATTGATTGAAAAAAATATAAATAAGAATTCAGTAGACATTTTGACAAAATGTACTTTTACAATTGCATTGCGCCCTAGCGTCCTGCAATCCTAACATGTTTGCGGTACATATTATTAGCGCGCATACATTATTACGTTAATAATTCATGATCGATCTTAATAATAGCTGAAATTCCCAACCGTTCATCAATGACTTTGGGCAAAGCATGATGACGCATTTGGCTAAAGGAGGTTAGACTTTACTTAAACTGGTCATTTTAACTGGTGTTTTTAAACTCACTTACAGGTTTTCAGAAAAACCACCGGGTGGCTATTCTGGCGGAGTTGGATAAAGAGAAAAGGCGCCTTATACAGAATCAGTCAATGAACAATCCAGGAGCAAGGTAGTGCGAGCAGCGCATAGACACATACTACTAGCATTACAACTATTTCATTTAATTCAACTATTCCAAAGACACGCTACCCTTGTTTATTTTCCTTGAAGGGTAGCATGTCTTTGGATACTTGCCTACTGGTTGCCGAGTCCTGGACTGCCTTGAGATATAGGACACCAACCTTTGCTGAAAATGATCTTCAAATGACACAGACCAGGGTTCCAGTCTAGACAGAGCCTGTGTAAACTTTAACCTTTTTTAGCCATAATATGAACCTATTAATTACAATTATAAACATGTGTTTGACAGGGCTTATTGGATGCCTGTCTTGTGCTGTGCTGCCTCTTTAAGGTCTTTAAGCCCTAATTACTGTAGAGCACTGTAGGCGGGACATTCAGTCAATTCCAGTCCGTGATCATTTGATGGGCCTCCCTGGCATTGCTGCTTACAGCTATTTTTGTTACACTTGCTGTCAGATTTGAACACCACCCTTCTCTGGTCAGGCAATGAACCTGAAATATTGTTTTTTTTAAAGATAAAGGCCTTGGACCTTGGAAGAGCTTTTGGGCATTTTCCTTGTTGGCAGCAGTGAAAGTCTATGCTATAGAAATGATGCCACTGAATCCTCACTCACTTCATAAACTCGCACATCCCTACACTGTCATCACACCATATGTTACTACGGTAACAGATGTGACTGCTGCTATCACGTAGCTGTTAAAACAAACTGCTGCCCATGCTTCATGTAAGACTGACTGACATGTTGGTCACCAATCAACACCCTGAGCCAACCAGAGGAGGATGGATTTTCCCCTTGAGCCTGGTTCCTTCCGAGGTTTCTTGCCATGTGCCACAGGGAGTTGTTCTTTGCCACTGTTGCCTTAGGCTTGCTCCTGTGGGGGTTTAGGCCAGGGTTGTCTGTAAAGCGAATTGTGACAACTGCTGCAAAATACGCTATACAAATAAAATTTGATCGATTGATTTGATAAGAGCAGTGCCTGTAGCTAGCTTGTTGCATGTTTCTTACCACTGATTCAGAGAAGCTTCTGTCACCACTTGAGTTTGGCCTGAGGTTTTTTCTGGCTCTTTTCTGGCGGCGTGACTGTTTAGCGGGCGGCCAATCAGAGGCAAACTTGAAACTAATATCCATACAGATGGATAATTACATTCAGAAAAAAACATAGGTTACATCAATGTGTTTTCATTCTCCTGTTTATACATTTGGGGGAAAAAGTATACGTCTTGTAGGTTATGGCTGAGTGAACACTTTCAACGCAAGAAAAGTTTTAGCATGGGGTATTTAAGAACGTTTTTTTTTTTGGTTTTTTTTAAAGTCATATTTTCTTTCCTCTTTTTGTTAGTATCCCTCTTTCAAGGCCAGCCCTGAATAAGGACTTTAGAGACCACGCAGAGCAGCAGCACATCGCTGCTCAGCAGAAAGCAGCTCTACAGGTGAGGCCCGGGTGCGGTATCACAGGTGTGCTATAGTGTGCCATATAGCCTAACACGTTTCATCTTAAAAGACTTATTTGTGTATGTCCGTAATAATATTATTACAGTAGATGGGGGGGGGGGGGAAACAACATGATGTGGACTAAAATGCAGACAATGAAATAGCAGGTTGTTCGGAAGACATTGTAGATGGGTGTTATGACAGCAGCATTCATAAGGCATGTTTTATTCTCATATATCATGCATCACGCCCTCCCTGAGTGTGATGAGATATCGGAGGTATAATTTGTCTTGAAGAATCTCTCTCTCTGTTTCAGCATGCACATGCACATTCGTCTGGCTTCTTCATTACCCAGGACTCTTCCTTCGGAAACCTCATACTTCCTGTTTTGCCACGATTGGAGCCAGAGTAATGCAGTTCGACCAAGATAAGAAGACGTTGAGGCGGAACATTTACACGTTACCACGCTCGATTTTTGTTCAACCCACCAACCATTTTATAGGGTTTCAGAAAATAGGATAACAAATTTTAGTCTCTCTCCTGTTGGTTCTGATGTGTTTAAATATTTTCTTTTCTTTTTTTATAATAAAATTCCAGTAGAAAATTAAATTTTTGTTTTGGTAGTTCGCTTTTAATTTCATGGTGGTTTAGCTCTATATAGGATTATGAAATATATATTTTATATGGGCCATCAGAATAATGACTAACACCATGTCAGAGATTGAGGAATTGCATGACAAAGTAAATGTTTATCTTGGTTCTGCACTGATAGCAGAACTGAACACAGATCAGTAAGGTATGTCTGGACGATAAAACAGTTTACCTTTTAAAGCCTCAATGTGGGTGAAGGAAAAATCCAGCCTTTCCTTTTTTAGAATTTCCCATATGCAGTCAAACTCCTGATACTTGACAGTTATTCAAGCTACTGTTTTTTAAAATATAAAAAATTAAAGGAGAACAGTACGTTGCACAATCAAAATTGCTTGAAAATAAATTTAGCTGATGATATCCCTTTATTTTTGGCATGCCTTGGTATGCCATTTCAATTGAAAATGTTTTGAAACGTTTTAGTCGTGTCGCTTTCATAGAGAAATTGAACTACTTCAAACAAATATTTATTATTTAACTATATTCAATATAATCTTAGCAATGTGCAACTTCTAAACAAGAGGCAAATACTGTACTACAGCGCATATGGTCCGTCGGGTAAAATTCAGTTTTGACAAATGTCAATCTGAAATGTGTATCTCCAGCACTTTTGAACATCATTTTAAAAAGTTGATGGACAAAGAGGAGTCTGGTTATTTAGATTTATTTAGGCTATATTATTCTGAATGAAACAGAAGCTGTGACAAAGACTATGTAAGTTGACACATTTCCGAACTGTAGCCTTCATGAACAATTTCAATGGATGAGTCAAAATCAGTTCATGAATATTGACTTGGAGTTTTATTTTTTACTCAAAATAAAAAAAATCATTATAAAATGTGTTATAATGCCAGTATAGTAAAGGATGTGATTGGATGAGATCTGTAAATTAACAGTGATCCATTGCCATGGTGATATTTCAAAAAATGACCAGACACCAGGGGAGGTGGAGCTAAATTCCAGGTAAGTTTGTAGTATCCAAGAGAAGGAAGATGGCACAGGACTCTATGCCATAACAGAGTTGACAATATTTGTAATTATGGCTTTTAGGTACAGCCTTAAGTTTTACAGTATGGATTATGAACATATTTCACTGGAGAATGGAACACATCTGTGTGTGATGCTTCTGCACCTGAGGTCCATAAACTCTTGAACATATGAGTGTTACGTGTGAAAGGGAAGTCATAACTGTGATGATACAATGTAATGATTATATATTTAAGTTACATTCACACTTTAAATCACAGAGTCAACTTGTCTAGTTGTCTTACAGATATATTGTAAATGAAAAATGGAAGCGCAAACACTCTTTACGTTATAACATGCCAAAATGGCGGCATGACGGGGTAACATGAAACATCCTGGATCGTCAGTGGTCCTGTGTATATTTCCCTGCTAGAGACATTTGGGTGAGAAAATACACCCATATATTTGTACTTTCGTTAAAGTTTAAAATAATATATAGGTGAGAAACTCTCTTTTGCACTAGCAGCCCACAGAATTGTGTTCTGGTGCTTACAGTATGATACAAAGATTAATGGATGTAAGAAAAATGGGACAGTAGGTAAGTGACAGTGTGCTGACTTGGTACATTCTCTTAACATACCTATGGCACTAAGGCATTGTTCTCTTAAACTGGGCACATTTGGTTCCTTCATCTGTTCTCTAACTTTTTACACAGCTCAGTATTCAAATAGGTAAAATTTTATCGCTTGTGCCCAATCATCTCTCTCACTAACGAGGTGTAGTGCTTATGCACCGCTCACTCAATCTCATCACAGCCAGTCATTTGTTTAGTTTTTATCAAATTGGTTCCGGAATTTCATCAAAATCGATATGTTTTACTTTTTTAAAACACGCATTGTGATGACGTTTTCCGATGCACAGTGTATTCATGAAATGATGGAACGAATACCTATATATTATAAAAGTACTTTATCTATCTGCTTAGCTAGATATACTGAAACTAGAGAAGAATAAAAATGGAACCTTTCCCCACTCAAATGTCTCCTTGAAAAAGGATTCTGAAGAGAAAAGAAGCCCACACTGAGGATAGATTCTCACAGAACGCACAATTCTGGAACTACAAAGCCGTAGAGGAGCCCAATCCAGTCATTCTGAGCCACGTCCACTTCCTGACAAAGACACGACTTGTAACTTTGCTCCCAACAGGATGGCGGGACTCACATGTTGTCGGAGGAGTCAAAGGACCCAGCGATGACAAAATTGGTAGCACCTGGATGGGAGCTCCTGGACTGAGAGGCCTGCTGGCTGAGGTTATTGCAGATCAGCACTAGCTGGTTGCTCTGGGCCTCGGACAGAGTGCTACAGCTCTGGTAGACGCTGAAGTTGGTCTTCCTCCCCGGGATGTTGCCCTTCTCGCACATGGTCTTAACCATCTTGGCCAGCTTGTTCTTCCCCAGCGCCTGGCTGTTGTACCAGTGCAGGGCGGCCAGGTTTACCACTGGCTTGATGGACAGGTAAAAGGGGGCGTCTTCATACAGCATGGCCTGAGGTCTCCGCTGGGCGTACTCCTTGTAGTCCTGCACGGGGCAGGTCTGGGGGGCGTGGGGGGTGGCATAGATGCGGCACTCGGTCCCGGGACGTTTGGTCTTGGTGTTGCCGTCGGTGTACTCTTGGTAGCTCCACTCCAAGCACTCCAGCCCGGTTTCACTGGCGATCAGTCGAACGTCCCCCCACTTGAGCGAGGAGCCGTGGAAGCCGGTGCAGTGTCCGAAGGCCTTGGTGTTGTTGAGCCACACCAGGTTCAGCAGCCCCTCCGGGTTGAAGCGGCTGAGCAAGCCCCTCTTCCTCAGGATCAGTTCGTCGGCGAAGGTCAGCTTCATGGACTTGTGGGGCTTGTTGCCCTTGCCCTTGAACTTGAGCTCCAGCTGCTTCTGCTTGAGGGCCTCCTGGGAGCGGCGGAACTCCTTGTCCCGGGTGATGCTGTAGCTGTACCGCTGCTCCTTCAGGTAGCGCTCCAGCCCGCACTGGTAGTTGGCCAGGCTGTTGGGCTCGTACTCGGACCCGTCCTTCTGCCGGGCGTCCACGAAGAAGGAGGCCAGGTAGGCGTCGAGCTCGTCGCACGGGATGCAGTAGATCTCGCGGGTCTCGGATGGGTACTTGGATATGAGGAAGTCGCGGAAGTTGCGGAGAGCGGTCTGGGTGCTGCGGATGGTCTTCTCGTTCTGCTCTCGGTTAGCTTCGGCTTGCCGTTCCTCCAAATCTGTTGAGGAAATGAGTACATTGTTTTTAAAAAAATTAAATAAGGAAAAAGTCATGTATGTAAAAAAAATATAAGAAAATTTTAACTTTTCGATCAATGACAGTCCCTCTTAAAATGGTGATTTAAAAACAGTATAACTTAGTTATATATAGGGACTCTGTAAGGTATTTCAAACCTATAACAAACTTCTGCACTGATTAAGAGTACAACATCAAATAATGTTTGACCGTAGATAGTCAAACTGCTCAGTTTGTAGTTTGAATTCCTAATGAAATAACATTGCATTTTTTTCCAGCTACCCACTGAGGCCTAGTGTCTTCAACCACATTCAATTTTGTGCATAACAGGCACATTAAATATGGTTTTATCTGCAGATGAGACACGAGCTTGATCACCCCAAAGGCAGGTGGGACGGGGGTCAGGGCATGCATGACACCTAGCAGGACCCGGTTAGGACATTTACTGCCAATCATGTGTGACCTCAGCACTGTCCATTCAAGCTAATGGTTTAAATTAGGGATGAACCCCAAATTCAAACTCTGTCAATCAGCAGCTGTTCATGTATTCTAGAGCATATAGGAGGGCATTTAACGCTGAATCTTAACAATCTGTGAACTAAGCAATGACAGAGGGAGAAAGGGACAGAACTGCTCAGGCAGGACTTGCCTTGGTGCCACACGCCACGTCCATGTCCAAATAGCTTTTGGTGAGAAGCCTAAACCAATAGGACTTTGTCACAAAGAAAACCTACAAAGAAGGACCAGCCGGCAATTCTTTGCAGCTTTCCCTCAGTGCCAGCATACAGCCAAGATACCTCAGCATAGAGCCATGTGACCAAACGATCCATACAACGGACACAGCCCAAGCAGTGGACCAACTAGAGACACCATACCGTCTTCAACCATCGTCCAAACAGATTTGAGTATAATAGCACACATCACTTATACTTGACAACTTAACATAATTTGTCAAGTATAAGTAAAATAAGAAATAAGACTTGATAAGCTTTTCCAAGAATATGGCCATTTGTACATCACATGTAAATAATAATACACATGGTTTACAATTGGTGCTGTATTACTATTCTATCAGGTTAGACTCTACTTATTAAAATGACTCAAAGGTATTAGTGGTCTTCTAACTATTGTTGGGGCATACCAAGCACACATGACACAATGAGCATCACTAAAATGAGTGATGAATGATTGGTATGTCCAGACAGCTGAGCTTTATCTTTCATGTCAGCATAATGCATTATCAATATGAACCATGTAAAATAACATTTTGCATCCGATATCATTTTGGCACCCATGTTTAAACTGACAACAGAACAAATTCTCCTTTAAAATTGTTTTATTGAACATTACATAAACAGCCATGACTGTCAAGACCAATTGTGTTAGTACATTTTATACCTCACACAAACACAGACATGCTATCTGATATTCCCGTAGTAACAAAAATATTGGCTGAAACAGGTGGCAAAAATGTGTGCTTGTAGGAAAGAAATTAAACCTCTTTCAATACGACAGCACAAATTATCTGCATTTTCTCTTTCAGTCTTTCACTGATTAAAAATGAATGTCCATACACGTCAGTAATAAAAGTATCACAACTAGAATCCTATTCAAACTAACAAAATTATATAGTTCATAAGATTAATTAGTGTTACGGTAACTATCTTGTGAACAGCTAACACCAGTCATTTCTTCTTATTGGACCCACCTCTCACGATTATACAAAACAAGTCATGAACAAGATTATTCCTATGCACCACGGTTTTAACGACAAAATAGTGTACAAGCAGAGATAACCAGGAATAACTTCTCAAGTCTCTTACACAAACTCAAAAAATAAGCGGTCGGGAGAAGGAAAAAAAAATGGGAGGAGAGGAGGTAAAGTGCGAATGAATCTCCATTCGAAATGGAAACACTCATCGCTTGAACACGAAAAAAAAAAAAAAAACACAACAGACATCCTCATTTGCTGGCGATGGGCAGGAGTTCGCCCTTGGCCTTCATTGCTTTGATCTTGGCTTTGATGGTGTCGTCCATGGCCTGGCGGCACCGGCAGGAATAGTGGGCCAGCGTCTCCTCCTTCTCGTCCCAGGGAGGGAGGGAGTGGAAGACCTCCGGCGCCGCCAGGCTCAGCTCGGCGATGGCGGCTGTCCTGGAGATGGTGTTGCGGTCCACGCCGACCCGGTCGAAGGCCACCTTCATGGACACGCTCCTGCGGAACTCCTGCAGGGCCGTCATGTACCTCGCGATGACGCCCACCACATTTTTCACTGCGGAAAGAACAAACGCATCGTGCTTAAAGTGAAGAATGTTCAGAAATTTAAGTGCCTTAAACTTTAAGAAAAGGTTTCACTTAACAATTATTTTAAAATATATTTTTATGTAATTAAAGAGCAAGATATGCATCTAGTCAGCATAGTATTATTTTGTTAACAAACATCTGTTTTTTTTACACTGCAAAACAATTAGTCTTAATCATTCATAAAAATGCTTACTCCATGAGCTTATACCTCGTACATGCTGGTTTTTAATGCAACCTCATTAAAAATCATTGACCTGTTTCAAATTGACAATTTTTTTCAGAACAGTGTAATTTCCCTTAGTTTCATAAGAGTCATTTCTGTTTGTGCAGTACTTACTGCGAACACGAGTATTCTCTCCTTCCCTGTTCCGTTTTGGATTCTTAACTATCTTCGGCCTTTCGTTTTGATGCAACTCTATCTCGTCAAATGAATCAAACAGGGCAGGCGACTCGAATGCCGGAGTCTCGTCAGAATACATGGGGACGTGCTGACGTGAGCCACTTGGCTCCTGTTGCCTGTTGGTTTGGCCCCTCCTCTTTTCTGAAAAAAAAAAAAAAAGAATTTTTTTTATGGAACCACCCCCATGGTACAAAACACTGTCAGATCTTGCAAGTGAACTCGAGCACAGCTTGGTTTTTCTCAGTCTGTTCTCCATCTTTCTCACTTCTCTCACTGCTGCAAAAACACCTTTTCTTCACAACCACTTTCTTTTCCCCCTTCTTCCCCGCATCGTCTTCCATTTATTATTTCTTCTATCACTCCATATTGCCTATGACAGTCTTCCTTGGACAGATATCCATTCCATATCATCATCTATCATTATATTTCTGCATTTATTGAATTTATTGAGGTCAGTTAATCCATCACCATGACAATCAATAACCATTTGCTCATTAATGCATTCCCCCCATTGTCCCAAAGAGTGTCTTTAAATTACTTACATCTCATGCTTCTAATGACACCAATAATATTTTTTCCGTAACAATTAATTAAAATAGTGATCCCTTGTACTTGTTTGCTTTTATTTAAGCACCCAGTGTTAAGCAGCAGTTGTTAATACTCACAAAATGGTGTGATGGCGAAATAAAAACAAAACGTACATGCGTTAAAATGTATATTTTACTCAAGATTAGGCATTTTATATCTTAGTTTTTACAGTGCAATGGAATGTAGAATTTCAGAAAGCAGACATACCGACAAACTATACAAATGAATCCATAAGTATTTAAAAGCTGTAGCATCTTCATTATAGAATACAAGAATGCTCTGTTCGTACCTGGGCGGTTGCTGAATTGCTCTTGGAGGAATTCGCAGATTAATTCGGCCTTTTTAGTCAGTTCCTGCTGGAGCAGCTCCTTGTCCTGCTTAAGGCTGTTTATTGTCTCTCCCATCAATTCACTCCTGCTCCTCTCTGCCTGCAGCAGACCTTTCAGTCTCTCTATTTCAAATAGAGCAGGCGGCGCTGTTTAAAAAAGAAGCAGTAGTTTACAAAAGGGGAGAAACACCAATTCTAACACAAATAAGATCCAGTCAATATTTCTAGCTAAAGGGAAATACTGCAAACAGTCAATAAATGTATATAATCACAGTTTCTTTAATTAACATGGTTATTCATTCAATTATAATACAAGTAATACCGTACATTGTATGAGAAACCTATAAAACTGACAGCATTAATTAATTTTCAAAACTTTTGAGACTGAATGTGTGATTCACCACGCACAACCATCTTCTCTCATGACTAGTTACTGACAGAGCATAGAAAATCAAATCCTTTAATATGCAAGACATAACATTCACAAACATTCAAACCAGTTTATTAGAGGACATTTACCAAAGTACCATTGCAAATTCTCACAGAATAGAAATTGTGCCTTGGCAAATTATGGACAGTTAAATCAGATGCTCACCATGTTACATCCATGGTAATAAAAAACGGTGAATGTTTCTGAATGTAGAATTGTGCAGGGTGGAGAAGCACTGGCTTTGCCTGAAATTATAATTAGGCAAAGTACAGACAAGAGTATAGGGATGTTTAAATTTTTTTTGTAAAAATCTAACGGAAAAGTTCTGTTTAATAGTAGGCATGTGTGCGTGGCCAACACATTCATTGCTACCTATTACTAAAAAAAAGAAACGTCAGAATAAGATCCAAAGATCAAGACTGAAATTTAGAAGAACAAAACTTGAACCTACCTGCTAATCAAAAAAGACAAAACTGGTGTAATTATGATGGGACTCAGCTTCCTTATCAAGCCATCATTTTGATATTGTAATTAATGGGTGTGTCAATATTTTGATTATAAAAGATATAATTCATGTTATTGTGAGCCCAATAACAAAAACAATTTGTTGGAACATTTCACAGTAGAATGACTCTGCTATTCCAACGCTGCATGCACTCAGTTATCTTTCAATGAAAAAACAGAATATTCTATAAACTTCACAGTAATATGACTTCATAAATCAGTATGAATATATGAAATGCATAACTCACATTTTTTCTTTTCAAGTATTCAAAGATAATAGATTCTCAGAGTGATTTTGTATTCTGTTAAATTTCCTATAATGTATTGAATGCTCGCTCATAAGACACTGGCAGCTCTTGTAAGATTCAACTTTTCAAAGAGATTCTATTTTAACTAAAGCAATCAACCCAAAGCCAAAATCAATCACAATTTTGTTCATATGTAGGCACTTTCCTCTAGACTAAATATTCATGTTGAAGAAAACTATAATTGATTTGAAAAGTTCTGCTAGACTAGAAGAACTTTGATGTACATGGATTTCATACCACTTGAGTGTACATTGGTTCTTTAAATTTAACATTCATATAACCAATATGGTCGTATTCATGCATTAAATAGAACAGGCCACAAAATGTGGAACAAGATATATTTTGTAGTTAAAACAATCACGGAACCTCTTCACGCAGACAACGCAATAAAACTGCAAATTACAGATTTGTTTTTACTGTTTTTCTGTGCATCTGCATTGTTATATTTGTAAAAATTCAAATCTGATTGGCTCAGATAGAGCACACAGTCTATCCAGGCTAACCAGATATGGAATTTTAGTTACAACAGTTCATGGATAGCCCATATTCTGATTAATTTACAATTATGTCTATTATTTAATAAGTTCAACAATGCCAACAAGGTTCACTCTCTAGCCAATACTACAGAGCATTGGGAGCATCATGACGGATCACTGCATGTTGTATCCTATTCCTATATTTGAGGCTTTTGTAAGTGCTCACTTCCTACATGTTGTCTGTCAAATCCCTGGTGGAATCAGATTTAATACTATTCACCTACGAGGGAAGTGAGTGACGGGACTCTCAGGGGAACACCCACAGTTGGGCGAGCTCTTCTTCTCCATGGCCGCAAGGGCCAGGAGGCACTGTACTGACTTTGCTTTTGTGCCACTTCGGGTCCAAGTGGAGACCATTCACCCAGACCTGGAAAAGGCACAAAGACAAAAGGCCCAGTGGCATCACCACAGAGGCTGAAGTAAAGACGCTACGTGCTAGCAGGCAACCTTGCTGAATTGAAAAAAAAGAAAAGGAGAATGGCAACTGTTGTTGTAGCTGACTGCAAGACCTAAACAGGTCACTTGAGAGTGCAAGACTCCCACGTCTTGAGCTGAGAGCTCCCTAGTCGAAGAATAGATCAGCCAGTCCACCAGGTATGGGAGGATCCACACATCTCTAGGCTGCAATGGGGGCAGGGTGGCTCCCATGCACCTGGCAAATACTCAAGGGGCCAGGGAAAGCCCAACTGGAATCCCCTTGAACTGGTAAGCTTGGTCCATTAATGCGAAACAAAAGAACGATCTGTGATGAGGCGCAACTGGAACATTGAAATATGTATCCCATAATTCAATGGGACATGAACCGATCTCCTTGTTAAACAGCCTGGAGAATGTCTGCAGTTTATAAAAAGCAGACATGCAAAACGGTCAGGAACAGGTTTGCCTTCTTAATTCAAGGACAGTGAGAAAACTCCCCTCCTTTTTTAGAACGAGGAAGTAAACCGAATAGAACCCAGCAAGATTTATCAAGCTGTCTACACACTTATTTAGAGCCCTTCTCCAGTAAAGAGGATTTGAATTATCCCCCTAGGGGGGCCTCTGCTTAGTTAGAGATGTAGGCTCCCTCCATAGACCAGAAAACTGCTGTCTGGTCTGCTTTGCCTGGATACTGCACTCCAAGGCTTGTTGTGCTGCTAGGCCAAACATCTGGCCCGTAACCACACAGGGTTCTCCTGCACGCCTCTGACAGGGGCGAGCCAGACTCGGCGGCAAGCTCTCTTGCCATGAAGGCGAAAGCCCGAAGCCCGCAGGGTCTGAGCCAAAAGACCGAGGACCGCAGCCGTTAACCCGGGTGGTGTCGCTGACACAATCAACGAAGGAACCATTCAGACAGGATGGAGCGAGGGAAAGTAGCTGAGTGGTTATGCAGACTCTGAAGGACAAGCACAGCTCCAATCTGCTGTATAGATTGTGAGGCTACCGCAAACTACTAGCCACTTAGCTACATGTTAATATTCAACCTACTTCCAAAAATCCCATCTGCAAGAAGATAGAAGTAACAGATTTCAGGCTGATATACAAGGTTGCCACTGCTACATGTCATCCAAGGTCACGCATGACTATTAGTATAAACACCTGACCGGTACATGCGCAAGATAGATGATATCCAGAGTTAAGCACTGCCTCTGGCAGTCAGGAGGGATGATATAAAAAGATTTAAATTTCAGTGAATTGGCTGTCAACATCATTGGCAGCTATAGTATGAACACACACCTCGACAAAGACATCCAATTTATAGAATTTGAACAGCCCTAAGTAAAAATGCAGCCTAGCCACACTTTATTGAAAATGGAGTTGGTTAAAGCATTCAAATTGCAACAGATAAAATTGTAACAAAAGCAATTTATTTACAATGTATGGAATTCATGTCTGACATACAGGTTGCATCTAACTTGAATCTGTCAATATTAAATTTAGTATATAACATCCAAATACATGTCTAAATTTTACTCAGACTGTATACAACAAGCATATGGGCACGATTTCAGCATGGCAAAGAATATAGCCAAAGACAAATACCTGGCAAGGCATCTCAACTGCCATGTTAATTTAATGTGGAATCTATATCTTTGGGAGGCCTCTCTGTAAAAGTTATGAAAAGGATGCTGCTATGAGAACAAATAAATGTTTATGTGACTGTGACATGTAAAGGGCTATGTGACTGTAAAGGGCCAATCAATTTAGAAAATTCAAAATCAAACAAATGTTCGGTCAAGTCTGGAATAATGTAGGACTCTGCACATCAAATCACAAATATTAACAATATTACAAGATACTTGTGAGTACGTATGCATCATACATTTTTCAAGGAGAAAATGAACTTTCACTTGCACACAAACATGTGAACTATGGTAGCTTATTAATTTCTGTATCCACAAATTATGTCCTCAAATAATATCAGTCTGTGGTTGGATTCAAAGAGATCCAAAGGAAGTTACTCCAATAGTCCAAATGTAAATCAGGGTATGATGAATTCATGGTTCAATCATCACCAAACAAATGATAGCAAATAATTAAAAAATGAAAGCAAAATGTTAAGATGTCAAACACTGCACCGCAACACTAAGGTGCCACTACACACATAGAAAGATTATCCCGATTCTGTCAAAACTAGAACGAGGCAATTGCTTTCATTATTTAGTATATCGTATATGTATATCATTTTTCTCATTTTAGGTTTCACAACAAACTTTGAATGGCAAATGTGAATGGCAAGTTGAGTTTAACAGTGCACTCATTTGCTACATTATTTAAATATTTGATAAATGGACTTCATTGTTTTATAGGTAATATTGTAAAATGTGCTCAGGTGATTTCACTGATGGACCAATGCTTTGCAAAGCCCCACTTAACTAATGTGAAATAAAAGTGATGCACTGAGAGTATGCACCAGACAGTCCATCCGGTATGAAACTGAATAGGGTATATACAATGAGCTCCATAATGTTTAGGACAAAAACTTTTTCTCCTTTTTTTCCCCTTTCTTTCGTGATTTGGCTCTGTACTCCGTAATTTTAGATTTCTAGTCAAACTGTTCACATTTGGCCAAAAAGCACAGATTCTCAGCTTTTATCAAAGCGCATTTTTACACATTTGGTTTTTCTAGGTATAAGACAGCTTTCAGTATCTAGTCTTGATTCTTGGCTTTGATTTCTTTTGGAAGGAAGACCTCTACAGTTGGATGAAGAAGTATCACTATAATGAATTAAACCCAGTAAACACCTGTCCGACAGATCAAAAACACTCTTCAGGTGGCAGGTGTGGAAGTGTCAGTGACTACTCTTCATAGAAGACTTCTAAATGGAACTACAGAGGCTACACTGCAAGATGCAAACCACTATTTAGCCATAAAACCCGGAAGGCCAGATTACAGTTTGCTGATAAGTACCTGAAAGAGCCCACAGAGGTCTGGAAAAAGGTATTGTGGATAGATGAGACCAAAGAGCAAAGTGTGGAAGCCAAAAGGAACTTCCCAATATCCAAACAAGACCAGGTTAAAACCTAGTATATGGCTGGACCTAACACATGTGATCTGGCCGACCAATGGTGTAACTTCATCACTCAGTCACACAGTCACAGACATTCACGTTTGTACGGCCTTAAATAATCATTTAAATGTATGTGTGTGTATACTGTCTATATAAAACACATTCATATGCTGCTATGCCTCAACAGGTATTGATAATCTGACTTCAACTATGAGGAAATATCCAGCCAAATTGTAAGACTATTTTGCCTTCATATGCAATGATGATTCAGCGCTTTATATGTACCTGTGCACATATAACTGGATTTCTAGAAAACAGGTTGTTTCGATCTTGGATGCTGATTAGCTGACACGGTGTTCTAAAGTAATTTTAAATCCAATACAGTAATAGTTGATCAAACAGCCTATTTGTAAACAGTATCACTCCGCACACAAACTGTCATTTACAAATAATATTGAAAAGAAAATAATATTGTGTTATCAATTAATTGTTTCTATATGCTGTAACTGTTATAAAAGCAATATGGCACCCGAGGCCGTGCTGTATCGTGAATATGGTCACGGCTACAGGCGGTTGCCAGCACTCCGATGCACGTCATACCTAACAACACCCCTGTAGCCATGACTATTCACGATACATCACAGCCTCTCGCGCTATCAATTATTCATTCACTACTGTCAATTCAGTGTTGACAATCATTTCTTTTGTCTGAAAGGCTGACAGCATTTTGTAATCACCCAGGCAAAATTTCAATGTGTACGTCCCCTAATTTCTCTAGGTAAAACGGCATTAAAAGGACACCCTGATACATAAAAAAGCGAAAGCTCTGAATCAAGGTCTCCTAATATGTAAATCTGCAAAAGCACATACCGCTGACAACGTTAAAACTGTATAAAAATATAAAAAGATAAAAAAAATTATAAAGCAGAAAATCACTGAGCAAATTTTTATTTGTATGAATGAAAATGCAGCCTTTTTCATTTCACAACAATGCTCATTAAAGAAAATTAAATAAAGTTTACATATGTAAAGCATGATGAAAATGTACATGAAAACATACTTTTTAACATGTCAGCTACCCTGAAAGCAAAATATTTGCCACTTTGTTCTTTGTGTCCTTAAATACAGCACACAACATCATTTTTGTAAATGTATCACCACAGAAAGATCATTTTTCAGTCGAAAATTAGCTTGGTAATACTGACCTCACACAATTTCATTTAAAATGACAGTTACCCCATCAGTTATGACATCCAAGTACAGTTACCAACTCCAAGATTCAAATACTTTTTTTTCTGACTCATTCTTAGCCTGCATTTGTTTATGCAGGCTTTTTTCAGTTTTGATGATTCCACCGATGTCCATCCATCCAGCGTTGAACAGCGAAGGACGTAAGCTGAAATCACATTTTTTGAAGGAGTAAGTAGTGAAAACAAAAAAAAGTATAGCTACACCACCACATTTATTTTTAGGCATTTTTCAGCACACATATACATATCTATCAACAAATTTCATACAGAATCAACACCGTAAAGCAGCTTGTATAAATTCCATCTGTCGAACCATTTCAAGACACCCAACCGGCAAGGTGAACACTTACATATGATTCCATCTACCGTTTTGCGATCCAAAATCTTCTTCCCGTCGGGAACTTTCCCGTGTTTTCCGAAGGCCACGGCACCGACAAGGTCCTCTTCGCTGAAGAAGTGCTCGAACAGCAAATGGAAGAGGCGCATGCAGTCCTTTCGGGAGTCCTGGTGAATGGCGGACAGTTTGACCGAGGACAGGAATATCCCGCTGCCTGGGTACAGCTCCTGCTGCCCCACCCGGGGGAGACAGGCCACGTGCTGCCGCGTCCTCTGATGAAACGCGCTGATCTTAGTGATCAGCGTCTGGAGAATCTGCAGCTGCACTGGATCTGCAGAAAGGGAAAAAAAAGTCTTTAGAGGTATGAACTTATTCTTATAACCGGCCATTTTGATGGCCCGCTCGATCATATTTAAGCCACTGTCTCCGAAGAGCTTCCTCTGAATTACACCTACATAACTTCGACACTTTATCATTCAAAGATTCAACCTTAAGATCAGTTTGGATGAGCACTTAGTGGAGACAGTAATTGAGAAATGAAATGAGGACAAAAAAGGAGGCACTTTGTAACACAGAAGAGAGACCTTCTTGCTCCAACTTGTGACTTTTTCATGTTTGGAGTGAAATTCTATAGTGGGTAAAACTGGATAAAATTCTCTCTGAATGAAACCCGAAACCGAACACCTTACCCATTTTCATATTACACTACCTTATACCGACTTCTGATGCATATCGCACATGCATTAAAACCAGAATGATTCTGGGTGCATGGCATTGTATGTATATGTATTCCACCTGCCATCTAATCGTCCCTTGATTTGAATTTGATAGCCTAAAAAAATTATTCCCTCCCTCTCCAGCTCAGCTGATGTGTGGTGAGCGTTCTGGTGCAAAATGGCCACCGGGTGGGTGCTACACATTGGTGGTGGCTGAGGTGAGTTTACCCCGATTACTGTAAAGCACTTAAAGCTTCTAGAGAAGTGCCACATAAATGCAATGTTTCTTTCACTTAATTTCATTCATTGTTAGTATCAAGGTGATAGATCTCCAACACACAAACATTCACTCAGTTTTCCCCCAGGCATGAAGAGGCTGAATTTAAGTACACACTTTCTCACTCACCTATGCTAGCAACAAATGCTTCAAGCCTCCTCCTCTCCTCAATCAGCCTATTGCTATCTGTAGTACAGGTGGGATATGAGGGCCAGATATGTTGGTATTCAGTGTCAAAGCTGTACAGAGGCATTGGTTGAAAAGCTGTACCTGGAAAAAAAATCAGAAGAAAAAAACCGACAAAAAATTTAGTGGAAAATATAAACATTACACTGATTTTTAAACAATGTTTATTCATAAGTGCACCTCAACCAGTCTATTCAATATAGAAATGCATATCATTGTGTGCCTGCGTAGATTTAAATTAATGATGAATACAGAACCTAAATGAACACAGAAAATAGTTCATGTAAACACCATAATTAATTCTATGACACGTAAACCTCCTTTATCTGTAGATTATCACACAATTAATTCATTTTCATGGTTTCTATAGAAACCACTGACACAATTTGGACGTGTAAAATGCAGGCAACAACCACCTGGGGCCAGTAGGTCCCACACGCCTGAGGAAGTGACCAGCAGATTCTCACTTTTACACGATTACGTGAAGAACCCACCACTTCATACAGCAGACAAACGATGACATGAAAGATCAAATGTCTTTAATATAACACTAATTGTTTTTCTTATGTCGGTCAAAATAATGTTTCCATTTGTAGATTAATCAGACATGAAATCATCTGAAAATTGAACGCCAAATCATAAGAGAAATAAAACCGACTCAGAAGCACCGTCACTCCAAAACTATTCAAGTCGAATTCAATATTGCGTAAGCATACTTAAAAAAGGGTATCCTTCAAAAGCAGAATTGATTTGTAGTTGACATGACTGCATATTATTAAGGTATTCATCCATACAAAAATGGTGCCGTCTAAGCAGACAACACAGGAGATCACAGTTTACCCCAGCTGTCATCGTTTAATTTTAAGACCTGCTTTATATATGCAATATTTGTGTTCAGTCAAGCAGGAAATGTGCATGCAACAACAAATCTGAATGCTTAATACACAAAGTAAAGAAACTGTGCTGTAAGACTAATAAATATGTAAAAAGGGAGATTATATAACGAACATAATATGCCAATTATGAATGTATTCCGCTCAAAATTTCTTCCTCGTCTATATACAAAGTGATTATCCTGGACAGTCGCACTTTTGAACTCAAGAAAATGGTCTTGCACTACGAGTATAGCATTTTCAATTCACAGAAAATGTCAATTTAATGCAAAGCTGCTCCGCTTGACGTGCTGAAACAAGATTTCCAGTGCAATGGAATAAGAGGTCTGAAAACCTTTGAAGAAATCTGTATTCCTAAAATAAAAACATTACAATCCAAACCAACACATTCAGGATTTTATTTATGCAGGTACTGTAATATTTCAAGATGCAACAGAAGTCTAACTCTAGAAAGCAAAAAGATTATTTTAAAAAACTATAAAATCCTTACGTGCATGATACTAATGAAGGGATATTTATACTACAAAAAGATGATTTTAATACCATTATAAGCAATCATCAATTTATTTAATGTGGAAAGAAACAATTACAAATGAGTGAAATTATATATTAAGAACTAACCATTTTCCTAAACTGAGGAAGGCATCAGAATATTGGTTATATTCCGCCGTCTTCTCTCTGGACAGATAGACCTGTAAACATGATCGCACATATTCATCCATTTAGCATTTCCCGAGATGTAAATGCTATTTCAGTTAGCAAGCTTGTAAGGTTTTTATCAATGCTAATAAATCAATAGACAAATAAATCAATGTAGAATGCAAATAACAAGAGCACATGCATGTTATGCACAATTTTGTGATTACAATACCTGATAATTTTTTTGATCGAAACTAAATAAATCTGAGACTGCCTCTCTACGTTCAGCAAAAATAAAAAATAAAAAACATTAAGAGGGCTCTACAAAGACACTAGAAACCATCTGTCTGTATCTGATAGAAATATCAAACAGATCTGGCCACAAAATGTAATTACCAAAATCACTTTCACATTACATGCAAATCAAATTTGCAAAGCTGAATATTTTTGACCTTCAGATACAACACAATTATGGGGTTTAGAATCAGGGACTGTGGTGTATTTTTGCAAGGCTGAAAGGAGTCTTCATTGTTTAAACAAAGAAAGTAAATACACATGATGCTTACCTCTATATTCACAGTTCGTCTTCATTTAATATGAAGAAAATCAATTATGGCACCATCCATCTCGTTGACTTCCTAAATTGAAATTTCAAAATGTACGGGATTGATTTTAAATTCACATTCAGTTGTAGCAAATTAAATGTCTTGGGTTAAAAAACTGGGCCCCAGGATCCTGCAAATTCCGAATTATTTTTAAATTCCTGTTCAGTAAAAGGGCACTCATAGCAAAATGCGTGTTAAGCTGCACTTACTTTACTGGACAATCTGCGCACCAGAAATGACTGTGGTCATTGCGGCACCATGGACGTTAATGGCAAACTAAACTGCATTTCAACATGACGCATAGGTGCCGTGCAGCCCCCTAAAATGTTTTTTTTTTAATTTTTATAAAAGAACGAATCAAATCAAAGGAAGACATTATTCATGACAGATTAACTGCTGCATAGATCCACAAGTCTTTATGATAAATATGAGCTCATCAAAAAATCTGTTTTTTTAGAAATAAACAAAATAAGCAGAAGTGAGGCATTCCCAGTGTAGCTCTGGTATAGTTCTGCGTGCTACACGGTCCACTGTACTCGTTTCTGTTTACCCTTGAGCAGACGATGTGTAACGCATCACATGGAGTAATTCTTATTGCGCACGTGCTGTGACCTGCAAACAAAATTGTGTAATAAAGCCATGATCAAAGCGAAAAGCACCAGATGGTGCGGAGGGTGGCTAGTTGAAGGGTAATACGATGTAATACACAGATGCAGTCGCTGAGATTTGGGGGGGGGGGGGGGGGGGGGGGGAGGAAAATGAGTTGTGCTGAACTTTACGTTTTTTTTATCACCTGTGCTGAGCGGGTGATTGCTCATTTGGATATGTGATTTGGCACAGGACAGAGTGCTAATTCATTATCACATGCAGACACCCGTTTGTTGTTTTTGACTCGCTAAATGAAACAGGCTGCTAACAGGCATGGCTTCATTTTTCCCCAATGAATGTACTGTAGGTATGTGTACAGCACTGAAATTTCCACCAATCACCTATCAGCACTGTTCACAGGCCAGGAGAAACATAAGAAATAAATCTGTGTTTATCCACACTGACATGAGTAGAACCACACAAATCATTCCAACAGAGCAACTAGAAAGCGAGGGACTTTGTCTTTGCTCTGAATTTGGTAGCCTTTTGGGATAATATTAACATTATTATTAACAGCTATTAGTTAGAAATTCAACTCCGCTTCCTCACCTTTTACCATTTATATAAAATAAATGTTTTCCTTATTTACCCATCTAAAATCTGAAGAAAAAACTTGATAGCAATGTAGAGGTATGTCCAAAATGAACAAATTAATATTATCTATTGAAATTTTTTTAATATACCTGCTGTTGGCAACATAGCTGTTAGCATAACATTAAGTTAGTTAACTGCAAGCATAGGATCAGGGCCCAAGCAATACAACACTCCAGTGCTTAAACTAAGAGTCAGCATTGTGCAGAGATAGCAAGATATTCAACCAAACTTGAGTGGCTACATGTCACTGACAAAAAGGAGCCATCGTTTTTACTTTCACCGCTCATTCTCAAGGGTGCAAAGGGTTTTAATGAAATCATTTTTCCATGCCAAGCAGAAAACTAACACATTTTTGTTCTTTGAAGTATCATCACTTCTACCACCAGTCATTCCTTTCTCTGAGTACATTTATATTACAGTGGCATCCTCTGTGACTTTAATTTATTTTTCTTCAAAAAAGAAGAAAGAACCCCACTGTGAAGACCTCACACCATAACCATTCCAAGTTGAAGTTTTGCTAAATGAAAAGAACAGAATTTGTCCAACAGTTTGTCCACAGTAAAATCTAAATAAGCCTGCCTATAAAAAGCAATCTTTCAAAGGCTAACATTATTCATTAGTCCAGCCGGCCTCTGGTTTTAAACACGATGAATCACTTCTTACTAATCTTCATTTGACGCCTCTAAATAAATAAATAAATAAATAAATAAATAAATAAATAAATAAATATTTTACAGAGTATCGTTTATTCACTGCATCACTGATGAACCGTTCCCTTTTCAGGACACGTCACTTAAAGGAAGGATTCACATCGATGGCAAAGAGAGGGGTTTTTATTTAAACACAGAGAAAATAAATGTTTATAAAAAAATAAACATCCTTAAACATAGCATGGCACCCTCTTTCACACAGTCAGAGTATTCAGGTAATGTGGGACAGCATATATGGTGGGACAGTCATTTCAAGCTTAAAAGACATTGTGCTTTGATACTCACAAACCAAGGTAGATTAGAATAACAAATAATTTATTGAACATTTCAACAGGAGAAACATTTGAAAATTGAGAATTGTTAATGTTATAATTTTTCCATCCAGTCTCAATGTTATCGTATTCAATCACATAAGCCACAAGTGCAATGTTAATCATAGGCCATTTATGAACTTTAGCCCAGAGAATCCTTTCCAACCCTATCTTCTCTGTGTAGCAGTCCTGGCAGGAGAATGATGAATCGTCAAGAAGGCCATCTTCCTCTGCACAGGACTCATGATACCAGCCATGGCACAAGTCACACTTCATCCAGTCCTTTGAAACATATTTTGCCTGGCACCCTGTGACCAAATCTTTTTTGGTTAGAGTAGGCCTGTTCACCTTTGTTGCTTTTGCCTTGTTCTGTTTCTGCTTGGATTTCTCCACATAAAGGAGGTGCTCCTGGCTGGTGAGGGTGTATGATGGTGGCCTGGTACGTGGCTTCTTGTTCCCCCGCTCTCAGTTTGGTATTTTGAGAGATCCAGGTAACTTGTTTGGGACTATCTCAACAGTGTCCATGAACTCCATGCAGACATCTTGTTGGAGCAGTGTGTTGTCTTGTGCTGGGGGCTGTGGCGTTTGAGCTTGTGCTGGGGACTGCAGTGCCCTCTCTGTTGTTGCACTGGGAGCAAAGACTTCAGCCAGTATTACGTTAGAGTTCACAGGGTACATCCCCGTAGCCCTGAACCAAGCTTGGGCATTTTCCACTGTGGCAGTCTTCTTCCACGCCTCTGAAAAAACCGAGAAGAATTGTATCTTCGGAAGCGTCATCCCCGCGGTCTGCCTGTTCCACCTTCGGCCCACCTCACACCAATTGTGCTTCAGGCTTTTGAACGGAGCCCCGTCCGCCGGCTGTAGCGCGAGGGTGGCGTGAGGAGGGCGGCACATCACGTGCACGTTGTGCGCCTTCATCAGGCTGAGGAACTCCAAGTTAAACACATGGCTGCCGTGACCATCCAGGAGGAGGAGGTGGGGCCTGGTGTCGTCTTTGGGGAGCTGCTGCATAAACCCTTTCCCCCACTCAACGAAGAGCTTCGTGTTTACCCATCCGTTTTCAGATGCCTCGACTGCTACATTTTCAGGGGACCCATACAGCCACTCGCTCCTCACACTCTTCCCTTTGAAAATGACCATCAGTGGAGCATAGGTGCCCGCTGCATTGAACGACGCCAGGACTGTTGTCGTCTCTCCCTTCTCGCCTGCAGGGATTTCAAAACAGGGTTTCCCCACCTCCCCGTCGACACGACCCGAAGCAAAGTTGTCCTGGAGGACAGACTCATCACAGTTCCAGATATGGGAAGGGACCTTTGTAATGCACAGCTGCTCTAGCAGGGCCTGGTAATCTTCGAACCATTTCCCCACTACCTCTGGGTTCATCCCTGCAGCCCTTGTAACGGAGAGAGGCTCAGGCTTCTTGATTGTGAGAGTAGGGTTTCGCCTCATAAACCCCTGAAACCAGTAGTACCCTGCCTTTTGCTTCGCTTGTGAAAAGCCTGGGATGTTGTTGACCTTGGCGAATTCATAAGCAATACACTGAACATCACACTTCCTAAGAAGAAATCCTCTCTGCGACAGCATTATCAGCAAACTGGATAGCTCCTTCTCTGCCTCCTCTGGTATACAGGGCTTGCGCCCAGAGGCATGTGACGATCCCTGTGTGATACCTTTTACTCGCCTCTGTAGAGTTGATTTTGGCACACACCATGCCTTAGCCACGCAACGGAGATTTGGCTCCTGACCTGCCTCCAGAAGGCCCCTATATTCTGTTATTGCCCCTGCCATCCTGTCCTCTCTCCACTGGTTGTGCTTCATTCCCTTCCTCTTGATATTCATTTTTTCTGTAATTAAGATATAAATGTAAAAATATTGTTCATACTTATATGTGTCTAGGTAATACAAGTTTTTCCAGTTTTGAAAAAAATTATGTTCTGAGCAGGGCTTGAACCCAAGAGCTAGTCATTACATGCTTGGCTCCTCTACTCATTACGCTATCCGCATCATCATGATATCCATTCATTTTGATTATACACTGCCTGGCCAAAAAAAAAGTCGCCGTTTGGATTTTTATGGAAAGTGCCCACTGTAAGCCTCTGGAGGCAGTGTTATGATTTGGGGTTGCTTCAATTGGTCAGGTCAAGGCTCAGCAACGTTATGCAGCAATAAAATGAAGTCAGCTGAGTACCTGAATGTACTGAATGACCAGGTTATCCCAACAATGGATTTTTTCTTCCCTGACGGCACAGGCATATTCCAGGACGACAATGCCAAGATTCATCGGGCTCAAATTGTGAAAGAGTGGTTCTGGGAGCATGTGAAATAATTTTCACACATGAATTGGCCACCACAGAATCCTGACCTTAACCCCATTGAAAGTCTTTGGGATGCGCTGGAGAAGACTTTACGGAGTGGTTCGAATCTCCCGTCATCAATACAAGATAATGCAATTCTGGACGGAAATAAATGTTGTGACGTTGCATAAGGTTGTCGAAACAATGCCGTGACAAATGCGCGCCGTAATCAAAGCTAAAGGCGGTCCAACGAAATATTAGAGCGTGCGACTTTTTTTTCGGCCAGGCAGCGTATAGAGTCTGTCGACAAACAGTAAGATGTGAAGTACTGACAGACACCAAATAATCATCAGTACGGTCTAAACTAGCACGTACGTGTAGGAAACTGTGGTAAACTGTAGGTTTATTACACCAGGACTGATTTTATAATACATACTGCTCGTGGAACCCATAGAGGCGCAGCACCTTAAATTTAATTTACAGCCTTGGTTTTCCTTGGTCGAGCAGCGAGTCCCCCGCGGGAGCGTAATTACGGGAATAAATCATAAATAAACTCCTCGGCGGCTTCGCAGAACCATCAGTTCCCGCGTTACACGGAGAAATGCGCGGAAAACGGCACATTGTTTTACTACGGTTCGCCAATTTACGTGATACATTTGTCACATGCGCCGGATAGTGCAAAAACATTCTCGACGTTTCGAACAAAATGAATATTTAAGAACCAGGCTCACAGTTACACAGTCACAGTTTCTGGCAGTGTACAGGTACTATCTATTAGTGCTGTCAAACTGTTGACAAACTACATTTCTTTTCCAGATTTTATATACATTTTCCCCGCTTTTTTTATTTGAAATGGCAGAACTCAGTTGTGCCAAATATGTGGGTTAAAACTGTCAAGGACTGAAATATACATTTTACCTTTATATGGAGCAGGTAAACCTCCTGATACTTTTGGTTTTTGTTTCAGCTTAATGCGCAATGCTACTAAGCCAACCACTTGTGCTAAACATAGCAAATCAAAAATGCAAATGTTAATTTTGAGAAATTCAATAAGTGCATCCAAAAAACATAGTAATACATCTTCATCTACTGAACACACAAACCAGTCCGCATCTGCAGGAAGGGTGAATTGCCACTTTCCAAAAATAAAACTAGGCCAAATGTTTACGAACTGTCTGGGTATAGAGGGTGTCTTAAAGTATTTTATGGCATCCCAACCAGGTTTCATCCAAGCTACTATGTAGTGAAATCACCTTGCCAACATTATGAATTTCAACCCATTTCCAGCCACACCACTTATAGCCTATATCTCCCTTGATCAGTAATGCCATGAATGTTCGGGGATAGGATGTTAATTTAGTTCCCTTACATCTGACACATTACAATGCCAAATTCATCCAACAGTCGCACCCAACAGAACGAAAATGTATCTGCAACAACTAAAAATCTCTTGTGACTTAATGTACACTGCCTGGCCAAAAAAAAAGAAGCCGTTTGGATTTTTTTGGACAGTACCCACTGTATAAGTCTCTGGAGGCAGTGTTATGATCTGGGGTTGCTTCAATTGGTCAGGTCTAGGGCTGCAAAATTCTGGGAATATTCAAGGTGGAAACTTTCCATAATTAACGAGAAATAACGGGAATAAAATGGAAATATAGCCCTATTTGCTCAGGCTGCATTTACCATGTCATATGCAGATAGACACAAACCTTTTACCATATCATAAGCAGACATAATTGCAAACGTTCCCTATGACCCCCCTCCAAAAAAAAAAGACTTTTCTCTTAACACCTTAAAAACCCCTAAAAACAGTCTTCCAAGTGTTGTGTTAGAATTCTATTTACATAGATAGTTGAAGCACGAGTTTTTAGAAAAAGTCAAGGAATGACAGACATGTGGAATAAACATTAACAAAAAACGTCCCATTTTACTGCGCAAGGGGTCAGTTGACCCCGCGGTTCTAGTGACGAGCAGTATACCATGAGTAGTGCCAAGTGACGTCGGCAGCACACTATGTGACCAAAGACGGAAAGTTTTGAAGAGAAGCTAACTGCTTGTCCAAAATTACCAATATTTATACAACGTCTCCATGCCGCTTCACAGCGATAAAAATAGCCTACTTATCAGACGGCGTTAATTTCATCAACGAAAAATATTTGTTACGACCCCTTTTGCCATGACAAAAATAAAACATAATGAAATAACAATTCACTTTTGTAAACAAAAACATGACGAAATGTATTATTTTCATTGGTGAATATAAACTAAACAATAAACTGAATTAATACCACTGTCAGAATAGGCCTTAGGGTTTTAAGTGAACAACTCATTTATAAAATAAATGTTTTACAATAAAGAATGAATGGAAATAGATTAATTAAAACTCCTCAATTAGCATGCTCAATCAAGCTACATCACATGGTAACAGCTAGCTAGCAGAAGGTGTTAACAAGGTATAAACTGTGTACTTTGCATTAGGCTACTATCTGCCGATTAACTGAAATATCATAAAAAATATAACATATATTCACTCCAGTAATATAATCAAAACTTACCTGAAAGCATGTAGTCCTTTGGCTCAGACAGTGCGGTAGTGTTGGCAGTAATGTGGGCTGCACACGTGATGGGAGAATGCACTGTGCATGCAGAGGATTGTAATTTTACTGAATTCCTATTTAAAGGGATGCTGGCAAATTATCAGTACATGTGATGGAAGAGTGCGCTGCTGAATGCAGTGCATGGTTACAATTCAATTAAATGGGCATACTTTTAATCAAAACATGCCATAAGACCTAGTATTGCTTTTTTATGTGTATCCCCCCCCCAAAATAAGTTCACTATTAAAAGGTAAGATTTTATATTGAAATTGTGCAAAATTCCCGAGCTTAACTTCCAAAATTTCCAGAAATTTACCTAAAATTTTCCGACCCTTTGCAACCCTAGTCAGGTCAAGGCTCAGCAACGTTATGCTGCAATAAAATAAAGTCAGCTGAGTACCTGAATGTACTGACTGACCAGGTTATCCCATCAATGGATTTTTTCTTCCCTGACGACACAGGCATATTCCAGGACGACAATGCCAAGATTCATCGGGCTCAAATTGTGAAAGAGTGGTTCTGGGAGCATGAGAATCATTTTCACACATGAATTGGCCACCACAGAGTCCTGACCTTAACCCCATTGAAAGTCTTTGGGATGTGCTGGAGAAGACTTTACGGAGTGGTTTGACTCTCCCGTCGTCAAGATAATGCAATTCTGGACGGAAACAAGCGCGAATCAGCAATAGCTGCGACCACACACCCGCATGCATACATGTGTGCATGCATCCACGCACACACCCTCACACAAACACGTGACCTCTTCTTTGGTTCATGACCAACCTTTCCACAAAATCTTGTGCAAATCTGTGAATCCACTCGGGAGTTATGTGCCTCTTTGTGATAGGCCACGCCCATCGCCACGCCCCCTCACACACCCTCACACAAACACGTGACCTCTTCTTTGGCTCATGACCAACCTTTCCACAAAATCTTGTGCAAATCTGTGAATCCATTTGGGAGTTATGCGCCTTTTTGTGATAGGCCACGCCCATCGCCACGCCCCCTCTTGGTCAATGGGCCTTAAAAGCTAATAAATGTTGTGACATTGCGTAAGGTTGTCGAAACAATGCCACGATGAATGCACACCGTAATCACAGCTAAAGGCGGTCAAACGAAATCTTAGAGTGTGAGACTTTTTTTTCGGCCAGGCAGTATATATTCTCTGTGAAGAAACTACATGGCTTTAATTAGCAATGTTAGCAATGTTGCATTTAAAATGTAACTTCAATCCCTATTAGTAAGATTAACACCTACAAGCAAGGAAACACAGCAGAAAATGTCTACCGTAACAGAATAAATGGCAATACTGTAGCCAGCGTAGGCGAGGGAAGCGCGTTCAGGCTGCTAACTTTGGCTAACTTTGCCGTTTTCTCCACAGAAGGGCCAGACGGGCTTTACCTGAGGCCTCTGACTTGGGCTCCGCGCCGAGGGCTTGCGTGGAAATGATCTCCAGGTCCGAGTTGAGGCAGGCGGGGGAGGTGTCGGGGTCGCCGTACGGCAGGGGTGCGGGGCAGCAGGACTTCGCCAGCTCCTCGCCGGGCGGCACGTCCGAGGGCTCGCCATGTCCCGCGAGCCGAGGGGGGGTCAGCAAGGGCACGTTGGAGGCGTGGTTGGGCCCGCAGCAGGGCGGGCCGCCCGGGGGCCTGGGGAGGGGGTCGGGCCTGCTGGGGGGCTGGGCGGTTGCCGGTGGCGGCCGGGTTTGGGAGCCAGGGAGGGGGGGCGCGCGGGGGGGTCTGGCCGCGGGGTTCCCCGAGGGCGAGGCGCGGGCGGAGGCGGGGTCGGCGTCGGACGGCCTGAGGAGCGCGGCCTGGGACAGGGCCGCCCGCTGGCAGGGCTGCTTCGGGGAGTGGGCCGCCCCCCCGCCGCCGTCGGCGCCGCCGCCCAGCTGCCCGTGGGCCACGATGTAATAATCCTCCTGCGCCTCCTGCTTGATCTTCTTCACCGCCGCCTCGCCGGGCGCCTCCTCCGGCCGCGGGCGGCACGGCTGGCCCGGCGCCGCGCCGGGGGCCCCCCGCTTCCGGAGGGCGTGGCACTCGGCGGCGCTCTGCAGCCGCGGCTCGTAGTCGGCGTCCTCGTCGGTCGCCGACGACTCGTAGACCATGTCGAACAGGTTGCCGCCGTAGTCCTCCGCGTTGTCGTCGGCCTCCGACGGCTCGCTGCAGTTGGAGAAGTCGCACGAGTCCCGCGTCTGGCCGCAGTCGCCCTTGCCCTTGGACGCCCCCCCCCGGCCCGGGAAGCGGTCCCCGGGGCTGGCCTGGGTCCCCGACCCGCCCTGCATGCTCAGGCTGTCCGAGCCCGCGCTCCGGCTGTCCTGGTAGCAGGCGCGCTCCTTGGGGCCCGTCCTGCAGGTGGCGGACAGGGGCCAGTGGTAGGCGTGGCCCGCGCTGCAGCCCCACATGGCGGTCAGGTTGCCGTGGGCGCCCTCGGTCAGCAGGTGCTTGAGGTTGGGGATGAGGGCGCAGATGGTGCCGTGGCTGTGGGCCCAGCTCACCAGCTTGGACAGGTCCTCGGACGAGGCGTGCAAGCAGTCCTCCATGGTGGCCTCACTCCTCTGGAAAAGACGAGGAGATGACCGCTTTAGAGACCGTCTCAAAACTACACCTGCAGCGCAATGCGACGCAAAAGAACTTCCACTGCACCTAGGCAAGCTGGCCCCCTCTAAGCTAATAATCTACTAAATTTATACAGCAGACTTAATTTAGGCTTAATTTTAAGTTCCTAATATAGGCAACAAGTTCCAAACAACAATTTTTTTTTAACTGCAGAAAAGATTTTTTATTTTTTTATTTTAGAGTAAAACGCAGCTCTGGTGATCTTGCCTACGACAGCTGCAGCCAGTAAAACTGGATTTGTCACATGATGGGAGGGAAAAAACACGAATGTAATAACAGTATTTTGAGACTGTAAGAAGCAATGTGCACTTCTTCATTTTTAGGCGGAATTCCCCTTTAAACGTGAAAGTATTTTTCATTTCCGCTGTGCTAAAACGATTGATTCTGCATTCACTCCTCATTTCCATTCCCTGAGAAAATAGTTTGCAGATGACAGTTAATAAAATCAAATCCAGATCCAACCAATGAATAACACAGAATGGCTGAACAGAACAGCCACCATAAGAAGAGATGAACTGAACTGAAAAAGACAAGAGGTGAAAGGACTCCTGGAGGTTTCTGGAGTTCAATGCCACTGACACAATTCAGATACATTTATTAATAAAGCAAATACACCACTGCCCAGTTAAATGGCTGAAATAGAGATAACTGCACTTTTAAACTAAAGGTTATGATGTTATTTCAACTATAAATTTGAAATGAACAAATCTAACATCTGGTATTTCATGGGTGGATTCATTTCTCGTGGTAATCAGATTGCCGATTCATGAGAATATATTATTTAAATAAATAAAAAAACATGACCTTTAGCTCAAGTTACACGGCTGACTCAGCCGATGCAAATTGGAATAATGCGTAATGGAATATTGAGTAGGTCTGGCAGGTTCCAGACCTCTGTGACACACCGGCGATATGGGTGTGCTTTTTAATTCATTTTTAAACAGTGGGATTTCAGTCAGCTCCTACGGCAGAGCAAGCACCTGCCTAGCCCCACAGTGACGTACGGTCTTTCTGATCCCCTAAGGCTGAGTCTTCAACTGGCTTTGATCGAGGGACCCCCACGCAGGGTTCAAAGGTAACAGGAGCCCGCATCATAAATTACAAAGGGTTATGTTCAAAAAAAAAGGTTTTATAAGGATTGCCGAGGGAGGAGGGCGGGGGCGTCTGAAAGTGTGCGGACCCCCTATGGTACTTCACAGACCCCCCCAGGGGTCCACAGCCCCCTTGTTGAAAATCTAGGCCCTAAGGCAGGGGTGCACGACAAGGGCCGATCCATTTAAGGATTTTGTGCCAACTTCTCTTCTTAATTATTCCATTAGCTCAATCATATCTTGCTCTGCATATCCTAGAGAGTTTACTGTGCTCAAGTCCAGGAGTTAACCAGCCTAGTTTATAGAGCTGTCAAAAAACTAAAACTAAGGTAATTGGTTGGAACAAAGACCAGCAGGCACACCAGCCCCCCAGGACTGGAGTTGTGCACCCCTGCCCTAAGGCATCTAGGGGTAACAGACAGCATAAGGTCACACATACCCCTTTTCCACCAAGGGATTTTGAGGGCTGGTTCGGAGCCGGTGCCTAATCGCGAACCAGTTCTTCGCGTTTCGACAGCAAAAGAACCGGCTCTCGGCCAGGAAAACTGGTTCCAAAGTGGCACCAACACTTGGCTGGTCTAGAACCAAGAACCGCTTACGTCAGGGGCTGGGGGCGGGATTTATCGTGACCAACCAAGACCAACTAAAACTTTGTGACCACCAGGTAGAGTGAGACCACCTTCATTCGACAGACAGGAAAACGTAAACTGATTTGCAACTATATATGAAATAGGCAAAATATCGGTAACAACCTGTACCTAGTTATGTAGGAAAAAATGTCCTTGTAATCCTCCAGTGGTTATTTTTTCAGTACTTTCGTGATTTTTTTCTGTGCTGGCAAAGAAGTCAGAGGTGGTCCAGCGCTACCTTTTGGTTGCTAAGGGGACGTGTATCGACCACCCCGTATAAATGAATGGAACTTGACATAAATTTGCTAGCATACTGTTTAAGTGTCCTGTCTTGCGTATTTGAGGTTAATATGAGAAAGGGTGGTCGCTATCAGCATGAATCCATACATATTCACTGTTGTAACCCAAGTCGCAGGATGAAAAATAGCCGTTCGAAAAGCAGTCTGAAATTCTGAAGCAACGTCTGCGCCATTGGATTTAATGGGTCGCAATGAGATAATTCCAAGCGTGTTGCTTGTCTTAAAGTTGATATAGTAAATAAGGCTGTAATAATATAACAATGTATATGTATGAAGTTGGCTTTTTAGATTTAGACAGTTCTATTATCTGTATTTTTACAGGACATACATTTTAACAGGTAACAATGTTGCTGGGAAAGCGGAGACGTATACAGACGTATACAGTGACGTAATGACGTGGCTCTCTAGCCCGTGGAAAAGCAAACCGGTTCTTAGAAGGTTCACAAGTTGAACCAAATGCGAACTGGCACTAGCACCAGCCCAGAAACAGAACTTGGTTTGCGTTGGTGGAAAGGGGGTAACAGTTCTCCATCTTACACCTGCATATGTTCTTTACCATTTCTGCAGTACACAAACGGTAAACAACGAGCTTGACAGAAGACTTAAGCAAAACTAAACACGCAATGGTCCAGCCACTGCCAAAAAGAACAAGTACACAAAAGGACAAACAAAGACATGAATACAGATCTTCCAGAAAATTTAGGCTTCTTCAATGTGCTGTCAATGCTAGTTAACAGAAAATTCTGCATCCCTCTTGCCCTAATTTCACTATTTCCTTTGCGAGACCATCATCTTATGAGTCAGAAGATGCACCACAAGCATTGCGAACTGCTTACTAGAATAAGACACTGACTACAGTAACCTTACAGCCACTGTGACTAAAACTAAAATTAAAGCCTCCTTTTTCAAAAGTTGGAAGGCATTGCACAAAGCCATAAATTCACAGTGCCTGGCTATTTATTTCCCATATGAGCCAGTAAATCATGCATCATTGATGGCCCGCCCTACACTAAATAAATCTGTTTTTTATTGCGTGAAATGACTAGCCGATGTTATATTCCACAAATAAAAAAATACGATACAACAGAGTTCTTAAAATAGGGAAGACCACCACCCATTAGTTCCCATACCTGTTCGTTATTATAGGTTTCTCAATACTCAAACACTGAGGAATTGGCAACCGGTGAAAGGGTGTAACCCTACATCTCAACCAATGCATGCTGGGATAGGCTCCAGCTCCATCACGACCCTGACCGAGAATAAGTGCGTTAGACAACGGATGGATGGATGGAATACTCAGGCAAATAAACTCCACATTAGCCTGCATTTTATAATTGCAGGCCAGGGACTCAAAGCTCCTTGAGGTAGTTAACATGATAACTAATTGCGCTGGGCCAAAGAGCTCAAGTTATTTATAGCTGAAACCTATTTTTTCCGTTTTGTTGACATCCTACTTCCGCTGAGACTGTTGCACCACAAAGAGGGCGTGACAACAATAATTAACCGGCAATACATCATTTTGCATTTTGTGAACGCACATTTGCTTTGTGGTGTAATAACATGAAATCAGCTCGCTGATTTACATACGCATTTTCAAAAACATTTCTCATGTTATGTAAATCCTATCTTACTACAGTTGTTTCTGATTTTTTTTAAAAACACATACAAAGTGACACCAGATTAAGAGTCATTCACAAGCCCATAACAAATGGTGATCAATGGAAGGTTAATTAACGAAACAGATGTGGCTACAGAGAACATTCATAACTTTCATTGTCGTTTCATTGTGTTTCCCTATCCAACTGAGGTCACGCAGCCATCTAAAACTAATTTTACTGGGCAACCGCACAAAGTAAATTAGGATCCCTGTGCATTCTTGGTTTTTGTTTCAGTGAATCATGCAATTAGAAGAGGTAATTGGTAACATGCATTAATGCGATCTTGATTCTGATCTTCGCAGAATGCAGCGGTGACTGGCTTATGGCTTTGCTTTGCTCCTACAAATAGAAGGTGGTTTCAGGAACCAGTTGTCCCCATGTTATGCATGGAGAACCACAGCCTATCAATCAATCAAAACATTTGTCATTAATCAGGTATACATACAATAGCTTGCTTCACAGAAATCCAGGGAAAACGCTTTTCACACAGAAGAAACATCAATACATCACAAGAACAGTCACTCCTAGCACTTAAAAATTTCAGATCGGATATTGCTTCGAACTGAGCCATTGGGAATGAGCGGACCTCACTGGACCAGAATAGTTTTCAAAACAACAAAATCTGAAATAGAATTCTGATTTTTAAAACATTCAAAATGGACAAGAGTAGCCGGTCAGTTTGTACAGAGATGTAGCAGATGCATGGGTTGCTGGCACATCCCACCTATTTGATTTCATTTTTACTTTAAAACCAATATTTTAAATAAAACCCCACAAATGTATTCCTTTAACTAAAATTAAAACGACCAAGGCTAACGGGGTCTTTATATTGCAGGAAAGGATGTGCATTAACGCACAAAGTAATTACAGGTCAGTCACCTGTGTGCTTCAAAATGTGCGTGTTGGGGGGGGGGGGGGGTGAAGGCCGAAGGACAGTCTATCTGAGAAAGTGAGACAAAATGTTTAAACGACACTAACTGAACGAAACCCTTATTGCCCCTCAAAGAGAATTTGTTTTGGAAAGAACCTGAGGAAAAAACGTAAAAAGACTGATCATTTATTAGTAAACATAAGACACCAATTTAGACAACATATTAAAAAAGGGATATGCCTATAGCTTACAATGAGTAACATATATATGTATATATATATATATATTTTTTTTTTTTTTAAATCTATACAATAATGATTTTTTAGAATAATCAACCTGCTGTGTATAGCATCAGTCAGCTAGATAATTTACACAAAGTTATAGCTAAAGCTAGCCATGCCACATAGCTGTCGAATCTGGTGTTTTCTGTTTACTCAGACAAAGACGGACTCCTGCCATTTGCAGCTGCCACAAGTCGGCATGATAAACACGCAGTGATCCATAAGTCACTCAACTAAATGCAAAACCCAAACTGTTCATTCCGACCGTTTTTTTTTTTCTCCTAATTTAATCTTCTTTTCAAAACGCTTTTAGCACAGCTATGAAAATCAATGCATTAAACTGTGATTATTATTATTATTATTATTATTATTATTAGCAGCAGCACCACAAGCCGAAGTTGCGTTATTTACAGTACTACAAGTTAGCATTTGAAATTGGGATACTTCAAGAAATAAAATAAAAAAATGTAGTTGGTTTCTAATAAAATACACGCTTACGTTAACCTGATATTCACAAAAATAACCTGACAGCTAAACAAGTTAGTGTCCATGTTCTGCGCACTGACATGACTGATTGGATGCAGGAGCATCTGTAATTTCCTATCTTGCTCCTGCATCCAATAAATCTTAAACATTCGCATAATGCCGCTCCTTCATGCTGACATAATTTAGTTAACAATTTACTTTATGATTTATAGTTGGTGCTTGGTTCCATACGTTAACGCACGTTTATTTCGCCAAGCTTAGGTACCAGGCTGCATTTCAGCATTATGTTACCCCGCTAGCCAGCTACCTACAGCATAGCAAATAAAAAGAACACTGGAAGCTGTTACAACTGGTGGGTAACATGAAATCACATTGCAAGAAATCTAGCAGATTTGGTAGCTAACGTTACTGAAATATTTACTGCCCCTTTACTGCTTTGCACGGGACAAACCTTCTTGCGAGACAAGCAGTAAGCTTGGCCGAATAGTTATTTGTAGCAACGATCGAGATTCCAGTCGTGTACACAAACACATTAATCATCAGCGTATCCCTAGCGAATATGGCATGCTGCTAGATAGACAACCCTCTCTCTGCATCCATCCACCTTAAGCAAGGACTGTTTTGAAACAAAGACGCGCAACGAAAAATACATTTTACCTTTAGATCGATAAAGCCTCATATGCGTTCTCTTTCGAAGAGTGATATCTCGTGACACATTGATTTTTGTTGCTTTCCTTCTACTTATTTGGTTGAAGACAAAGACATCTGCGAGAAATCACTTTCCGACCACCGAGAGCCATATTTTAATACAATAAGAGTATTTGACGGAACACGACCACTTCCGTTCTCACCGGAAATACGCGTAGTAACTGTATCAAAGATCATTCATCCGTCGGGAGATGACCTATCTAGAGTCCCTTTGTAGTTTGACAAACCAGTTCCGGATTCTTTGAGTCCCAATAACAAAGGAGTTCTGTCGGTAGATCAATCTATGTGGAACTCAAGTTCAACAGTGTAGGGACATAACATTCAATCGCTGTAGAATACAACATCTTGGTTGCTACTAATGCAATTTTTATTTGACAATGCTGAGAGATTGGATCGCTATGGAGGTTCGCCCAGGTAAGAATAAATGAATAAATATGTAAATGCATCAGGAAATGCATGAATAAATGTAAACGTAAAACAATGCAAAACAAATATTATTATTTCATATTATTTAAATCTTATCAAAGGTCGGTCACAATAAGTGAATAATATGAAAATGATGCCAAGTTCCAGACATTGCTACTCATGTTTTCCAAAATTCATTCAAGTAACTTGGCCCTGTAAGGAAGTGGAGAAATCTTTCAAAGCTTAATTTTGATCAATATTAAGGTCAAAGGTGGGATTCCATTTGGGAACTAGCAATTCTGCAAGTTAGACGAAACTACAAATTGGCAGTGTAGGGTGAACACAGTTTGTAAAATTGATGCTGTTGGCATAAAATCATAAACACTGTATCCTAGGCAGAATATTCCAGAAGTGTTCAATGATTAGTACATAGAAAACACCAGAAATCTCAGGTTAAAAAAAGAAAAGAATTCCTGAAGATAAAGGCCCAACAGCATCACAGATTATCAGAGTGATACATTTTCATACATGTGCCTTTGGCACTGTCACCATTCTAAATAAAATGTTTCATCATGTTAGTTAAGGCCTTTTTTTTAAAGGCTTTGTCATCGTGAGATTAATTTTAAAGTAAACTACGGGAACCACCAGATGCATATTTTGCCCATTTTCACAAAAGAAATCATGGCTAGAAGGTGGTACTTGTATCATAATGTAAAAAGAAATTCTTCTAAATTGCACAATATATATTTTTGATCAACTCAAATTTGTATTTTGGATGGGATGGGCCCAGATCACCCAACAGTAGTTTTGTTGTGGTTCCACCATTAACTGACTGCTTAAAGGATAAACACCTCTGAAACCACGTTTTTTTTTATTTATTTTTTTTAATTGCATTCAAGTGTTCATTAAGCCACAGCAAAAGGGTGTATTCTTACTTTTTTCAAAATAAAATATACAAGAAGCTAATAAAATGTACTTTTGATGTGAAGTTAAATTTTTAAACACAAAAGTTAACTCATACATACAAGTCTGACAAAGTATGTTCATTCTGCATGGATATTCACTTCAAGTTTGCATCCAATTGACAGTCCGCAAAATGACCACATTGCTGTTTGGCTAAAATGTAAACGCCTTGTTACTAACACTATAAATATGATTCCAAATAACCAATGGCTAATTCTCTTTAAGGAGACGGTAGATGAACTTGTTGTTTTTGGGCTTTTTCATTGTTTAAAATCTCAACTGAATAAATTAGGCTTGTTATTGATATTTTTCATTTTCTTTGGTTCTGTATACCTATTAGAAACCGCTGATCATGTTTACATGTTTAATGTTCCTCAGGTATTGAATGGTCCCAAAGATAATAGTTTCTAAATGAATGGTTTCTGAATAAAACCTGTAGGCTTATGTTGTTTCTCAGTATTTTATTTGTAATATCTCCCACTGTGGGCTATAACACAAACTCAACTTTGTACTAAATTTACAGCAGTCATTCTCGTGGGATAGACCGATGGGTCCTGAGAATATTAAAACAATTAGAATTTTTCCTAAATAAAACAAAAGGACGAGAAACAGACCAAAGCACCAGACAACAGCAGCAGACGTTGGAAAGAAATTGGTGTATTTAGAAGCTGAATTAGAAAAGTGTTATAACAGTTATAAACACGTGAAAGGCAAACATGTTTGTGTATTCCGGCTGTCGGCTTCGTTAAAGCTTAGCCTTCATCAAGGACATCATCTTCTCCATTTTGATGGCCAGGGTCATATCCCCTTTAATCTTCAACTTTCCAGACATAAAGGCCATGGTTGGCTTTAGGTTGCCTGCAGGGAAAATCCATAATTTCCACACATTCATACATATATTTCAGGTGCAAGGTAAACGAAGAGATGTGAAAGAAAGTACCAGAACAAGCTCTATGATTTATCAGTATGCATGTACTATTCACTCTGGAGGCACTACACATTTTTCATATTTGATGGTAAATAAAAATTACAACTAAAGAAATGTATATAATGATAAGTAGGTAATTCATTTTAAAGTTTTACATTTTAGCGACATAGCTCAGGAGGTAAGACCGATTGTCTGGCAGTCGGAGGGTTGCCAGTTCAAACCCCGCCCTGGGCATGTCGAAGTGTCCTTGAGCAAGACACCTAATCCCTAACTGCTCTGGCGAATGAGAGGCATCAATTGTAAAGCGCTTTGGATAAAAGCGCTATATAAATGCAGTCCATTTACCATTTACCATTTAAACCATAGGTTTGTCCAATATGCATAGGTACCCTGTTGGAATAATGAAGATAATAAAACAAGCAAGGTTCTATTATCATTGTTATTCAACTTTTTGTATTTCTAGCAAAATCGCCTGGCCAGATAAAACTTGGCACACTGATTGAGAGGTACTCCAAACGACCAATTAAGAATCTTCACTCTGATTGGCCACTTGATGGCACTATAACAGTCAATTTGCCAGATATAATGTCCAACTCTTTGGATTTTCCACCATTGAAATTTTTTTAAAAGCAAGATATCTTCCAAGACAAACTGACTGATCTGCAGGGAATTTATCTGCATACTATTACTACTGTCAAGACCAAGATCTAAAATTTCAGCAGGGGAAACATTTATATTTCAAACAATATGGCCACCATAATCCAATGTAATATGTGGCTTAACATAAAAACACAGAAGTCCCAAAGGGTATAACACAGTGACAAATCCTGGTAGTTACACTGACAGCTACACCAAGCCATGCTATATTGTCCAGTCAAAACATATTCTGGAACTTTTAAGGACGCACAAGATTGATGTCCAACATCAATACTTTGGGACTGATGTGCCACATTGGGCCGCCTTTAAAACGGATGCTTGGCTTCCTTGTGGCTACGACAGCTTGGCCCCGTAATCACTGCTCGCAGCTAAATTTCCAGGACTCGACGTGCTTGTGGATGAGCGCGTCATGTGTGTCTGTCACTCACCCGAAAACATTTTGACGAAGTCGGCGCTGTCCATGCTCATCACCACGTCGGCCTGGACTGGCGGCTCCCCGCTGCCCGCGCTGCCCGCGTCGTTCTTCAGGTCAATGTACCAGACCCCGGGGTGCTCTCCTGGGGGAACGCCGGCACAGAACACGCATCACGCCCAGGCTGCACCCAGGGCTCAACTGCACAGAGTAGCGTAGGGCCCAGACTCCACCTACCCACAGTGCACTGGGACCTTAACGTTTAGCACCACCACCAGTTAAAGCATACGTTTCTGGTTAAACACACATTTCCCACATTCCATATTATTACCAGTCCAGAACTGCAAAAATTACAGAGCTTCAAACCTGTGTCTTCTGGATGAACTGAGAATCAGATTCACTTTGCTTGTTAAGCAGAAAAATACTTAAATGAATCAGGTCAAAGGGACAGAAAACCATTCCATGGTCAGGGAGTGGTAATGAGTAAATCATGTATTAATATAATTCTGCACTGGGAAGTAACAGTGCTCTGGTTACACAGTCCTATCATAAAGTATACATAAATCAAATGTAGAGTCAACCTGTAACGTAGTGCAATGGAAACTAGTCCATATGTTGATGCTTATTTCTCAACCCACTGTCGTTCATTTCTGTGTATGCAGAGTTGATAGCTGGGAAATGAATGACTAAATATCACAGTGAGCAATGATACTCAGGAGCAGGTAGGGATGGGGAATTCACCGGAAATGTCAAACTTGTACACTCCCTGTGTACTTTTGACAACATCGGGACTGAGAATCCCTTTGATGATTTTGAAGGTTTCAGCAATCGGTCCGTCGCCAGCGGCCTCTGGGCTGGCTTTGGAAGCAGGAGGAGCACCTGAGGAGATGGTCCAAGATCACAGGCCTTAACTTCATTCCGTTAGGAGTGAACAACACCAATATGGTTTTTCAATAGAAGCTAAACTTGCCTTCACCCCCTATTTTGTTCGTAATCAACTCTGGATCCTCATCCAGGAAGAAGTCTGGGAGCAGTGGGTGACCTGGGGAAATAATCATGGCAGTGAGGAGACATTAGTAATCTAAAGAAATCTGATCCAAATCAAAAATCATTCACTTGGATCAGCATTTTGGGAAATTAGGAGGGCTTTTCTCTTCTTCTATTGGTTTACATGAGGGAGAACCTAAGAACCAATGGCAGATCAGGGGAAGCAGCATATACTGAACTGTTGTGGCAAGACCTGCGTCAAATCACATACATTCTCATGCTTTTTGAACATGAAAATGTGAAATATTGTGAATGATGACTGGAGTACAAGTTTCAGTTTTTAATAAAATTCTACTTCAGAAACTTTTGTCTTTGGAGTACAGTATGTTCATTAATAAAATAAAAATGCACATCCTACAAACAATCAACTAATAAGGATGCTAAACAAATAAGTGTAATTATGTTATTACATATGTTGTTTAAAATGTCTTATTTTTATGATTGATTGACACCACTGAAAATTTTCTAACAGTACAAACAATAAATATAACAGAAGGATGCTTTTCAGAACAAAGGATACAAATTAATGGAATCGACTGGAAAGAAATTGTATTTTAGTTCTAGAACGAACTTTTGTGTCCCACTGTTCAGTGCACATGAAACCGAATACATGTTAAACAGTAGAATATTCAACCGGGATTCTTTTCAGCAATTGTTTGTCTCGATATCAATGGCCACGTACCTGGAGCAACAGCGTATGTATCGAAGTCTACGATTCCTTCTTTCCTCAGAACGTCCTCGTCAATGGCAAAGTTGCCAGTGTAGCTGGGGGGCTTGCTGAAGATGCAATAAGCCGCGTCGGCCATGATGTCCACTTTCCTGCACTGGTTAGCCACGTCAGTGCCCCCCAGCATATCCATGGCCGCAGTCTGAATGGCTGGAGAAGACATTTCGAGAGGATGGCATCGGCCAATCGGCGAAGTACAAATAAAAAAACTACGGGGAGGGAAGGTGGGCCAGATTGCTCGCTGCGCGAGATCAATCTAGTCACACATCAGCCTCCATTATACCAAAGGAATCTCTTAACAGCATTGAAAGCAGTAGGCGTACGATGAAGGAAAATCCCACCTGTCTTGGGCCACAAGGCATTGACGGCTATTGATCCTCGGAACTCCTCCGCCATTCCCAGAACGCACATGGACATTCCGTACTTCGCCATGGTGTACGCTGAAACACACATGATTATAATACAATTTAAAAAATGAAACTAGGGTTCTGTCATTTTCCACCATATAAAAGTGCAAGTACTGCTCCTCCCACTCCCGTACATACAACCACACAATACAAGGACACGACAACAAAATTAAAAAGTGGTATATAATTTTAATTGCTACAGGCAAGTATGTTCTATAAATTAAAGTATACCCCGTTGCTAAGCAAATTAGGCTGACTCACATAGTTTACTTCTATATATAATCCATCAAAACAGTTTTGATACTACAATTTTACAGTTACCAATCCATCTCCTTAAGTTGTCATACCTGTGTGATTTTTGAACCAGATGGGGTTTAAGTTGAGAGGTGGACTGAGGTTCAGGATGTGAGCATTTTTGCTCTTCAGAAGATACGGGACACACAGCTTTGACCTGCAAACACAACATTACTTTAGAGAGAATGTATGAGTTAACTAGCCAGAAAACTGCACCCCGTGGGACAGGGACAAAGTTCTTGCTGTTTGATACATATTTCTATTTCTATTAATGGTGATGGATACTTACTTAGCAGTTTACTACATCTTCTTTGGTTATAAAGCCAGTAAACTTTAACAAAGTTAAATTGCTGCCATTTGTTAACTTGATACGCTGTACGCTCAACTAAGCCAAATACCCAAGTGAACTGGCCGGCAGCATAGATGGAGATGGATAACATGGCCGCCAAGCCACCTCGCACCAACCCACACTGACAGAATGGGGTTTTTGGTGTGCGGTTTGGACTTGGGCATTAGCCTTTAAGTGGCCGAGCGCCATTTCGGCTCCTGTAAAATTGGGGCAGTTGGATATGAAAGGAGCTGGTAAGCAGACGGCTACTGAAGACACTCCCATCCCCGGGTGATCCCGTGAGGCCACCAGTCACAGGGAGCACTCACACAGTCCGGATTTCAAACCAGAGAGAGGGGCCCATACGTAAACTAGAATAAACTAAACTAGCCATGGTAGATCTACAGGAGGACATTATTTCCTAGATAAACCGCTGTTCAGTTGGCAAGGTGATAGTGTGCATATATTCCGCTTCAGAATTCCACAAAACAAATGGGGAAACATTGCTGTTTGTTATATATATAATATATTTTTCAATAAACCCATATGAGAAAGCGTACACTGCATATTGCACAGTAACTGAACCATGAGTGGTGTTTAGTGGTAGGTGGAGAGTCATATTAAAAGCACTAGAATAATAATCCCTGCACACAACAGTTCTGGCACAATTCACATTCAGACTAATAAAACAACTGTCATAGGTAAAATAATGCTATGCAATTAGCCTTCATGAATACTAAAATTCTGCTTCATGAGTTATTCTCCAGGCTTTAAATCTACAATCATGAGACGGAATGCAGCCATATCACCCTTTCAGCTATATCACCCTTTACTAGAGGTAGCTTGCTACCAGCAGTGAGGCAGGTTCTGAACGGAAGGTTTCACTCACGTTAGGTAGGTCCCTCTGAGGTTGATGCCCAACATGAGGTCCACTTTCTTCATGGGCGTCTGCAGGGTTCCCGTCAAATTGATGGCACTGGCATTGTTGACCAAGATGTCAATGCCTGCAGAAATCCGACATTAAAACCTCATATATTCATATCCAGCGTGCTTAATAGAGTAATCTTACTAATGCCCCACATGGCCAATGCCAGTTTCTAAATTAACGTGACAGGCACAGCAGTGTACAACAGCCGTGTGCCATGAATGGGCGGCAGTGCAGTATAATGGGTAAGGAGTTGGTCTTGTAACCTAAAGGTCGCAGGTTCGATTCTCCATTGAGCAAGGTACTTAACCTGCATTGCTTCAGTATATATTCACCTGTACAACTGGCCACAATATAAATGCTAGGTAAAAAGTTGTGTAAGTCTGCCAAATGCCTGTAATGTAATGTAATGCAATGAATGGACAAGGCCGTGGCGCACCTCCAAACTTGCTCACAGCCTGCTCCACCGCATCGCTGATCTGCTTTTCATCCCGGACGTCTACGATGCACGGCAAGGCTCGCCCGCCCGCCGCCTCAACTGAAAGAAGCAGACGAGGAGAGCGCTCACACGGCGTGACCCGAACAGTGGAAACAACTCGGACCAGTACCAGAAAGCCGCAGGGCCACCCTGAAAATCCCCTGCAAGGTCCCCTGCAGCACATTCGGAAATAAGACTGAACTCACCCTAAACTGTAACTACAGAAAATGATAGCGCTGGGATTAAATAAACCTCTTTAGATGTAAATACACAAGTAGTATATATATGCATATAACATCACTTGCTTGGACGAAACTTCCAAATTTTCCTGGTAACACTTCACATTAATTTGCAGCCATACCTGTGTAATTGTTTATTACTAGGCAACTCCAAAATAGGTAATAATGAACAACAGTGAGTGGTATTATTAATTGCACATGTGAAACAAGGCCAGTCCTATTACATCTCTCCTGCAAAAATGAGACCATTCTATATCAGAAAGACACCTAGTAAAAGTAACGAGCAATATTTATTTGTTATGAACCATGAAGATGTGGCCGATGAGTGTAAAGGCAGTATTTAAAAATATGCACATGTAATTAAGAACACTGCTAACTGTTGTTCCATGTTACCTACATTGGAGTTACTCAGTAATAACTTCTTGTTACCAAATTAGTTTCAATTCAACTTCACAGGTATAGCTGCAACTTAATGTAAAGTGTCACCCATTTTCTAAAGCTTCCATTTGCAGAGTTGGATTATTAAAATGGATCCGAGAGATGGACAGGTTGCGACATAAATGTCCCATCAGATATTTATAGCTATGACCTGCTCTTCACGCATTCAACTCTGCATATGGGACCTCAGCTGTTCCTCACAAGTGGACAGTAATTCATTCTTGATACACTATTAACTGTACAGGGCTATGTTGGCATAATGTTTGTGCACAACTATGCGTATGACAATGTTAATTGTTCAAGGCATCTGCACTACACTGAGAGCAGCTATCATGACCTTAAACAGGTAATCCAGCAAAATGGCTCCCACTTCTGTTCCAGCAACACAAGTGAAGGTGAGAAAAATTCGAGTCATTCTTAATAGGCTTGCTGTACGGCAGCAGGTTGTGCAATAAACCAAGATAAGAAGACTTTTTTAAATGTACTGGACATGCAAAAATAAATTAACAAATGGTTCTCTGCATGATTTTTAAAAGATCATCATCACTGACTGAAATTTTTATGTTACAGGTAGGGTAGACTGCACCAATAATCGTTCAGGGGTTTAGCTACAGCATGCACAAGTCAATCATGCTTACATCGGCATCGATGTTATTAAACCAACACTATACAGCGTAACTCTCAGAGAGTTCATGACGTTCCCTACAAAGGAATTGAAAGCAGGTTGAGGCATACTTTCTTCTGCAGCTGTGTAAATGGTCCCTGGGAGCTTGGGGTGGGCCTGGGCTGTTTTAGCGGCGATCACCACATTGGCACCGTCCTTGGCTGCTTTCAGTGCAATGGCTTTGCCAATGCCCCGACTCGCCCCTGTGATAAATAGGGTGCATCCCGCCAGCTTTCTGGAATTCACAAGCACAACCTTAAAACGCGGGGCAAAAGATACCCAGTCCACATGGTCACAAAGTACTATTCAAAAATAATAGTTAATTAGGATAAATCACCAACATGACTGCAACGCAACACTGATGTATCCGTTACTAGAGAAAAGGTCAAGTCTCGGATAGAGGTCGCATTCCAGTCTGAAGCCTTTATTTTTGTAGCTGTAAATGCTAGCTATGAAAGTACAGTAAACAGTAAAATTACTGTAGTTTGAGTTTGTTGGTGATATAGTTTGCAAAAGGCTAAACATTGGCTAAGCTACGTCTATCAATAGTCTGTCACCACTTCGAACATTGAGTAATATTGTTTCAAGTGATAATGGCCAATACCTTGCAGGAGGCATTTTTCATTACGTTTTGCACATAATTTGCATTTAAAAAAACTCGTAGTTAGTCAGTCATGGTCAACTTATATAGTGAGTGCAAAGCCATACGTGTAAATTACATTGCTGTATCAGGCAAGCATCAATAAGGAGTACCATACCAGCCATGAAGTATGTTAGTTCCTTCCACGGATATTCGTAACTTTCATGCTTTTACGAGATATCGACATACATGACTAGCGAACGTAAACTGGCTAACGCCGACTAACTTGCAGCTATGACAAATTAAAGTGGATAAGCCAGCTGGCCAACATGCAAACTTACCCTGTGTTAGGCAACATGTCCTGTGGAGAAATGTACCAAGCTTTTTAATTGAGCAGAAATCTAGAGACCTAGTCAGCTACCTAAAGACTAGCTTCTTTAAAACGGTCAAGATTCCCACAATAGCGTATGAAAGTTATGCTCATGCCCTTTACCCCAGTTTACAGATGGAACGTGACCTAACACAAACGACCCGGAAGTATTTTATCTCGCTTCTAATTGGTTGTCGTCATAAATCTCTGTATTTCCATTGGTTCCTATTGTAAGAGTCCGAGAGTTGCTTGAAAAAGGTACGATGCAGGAACTGTCAATATTGTTCTTTATTCTGCAGGAAGGGAATGAGTTCACACAACAAAATGTATAGTCCAAAGTCCCACTATCCGTCATTCATTTTACATCACTTATGTTTACTTCCAGCGTTGGCAAATCGTAATTTGTTACGATTCGCTGGTCACCCAAATACGGTTAATATAAGGTTATATTTATTGCTTCTGAGAGAGCTTTTGCAAAACTCCCTTTCAGTCCAGGGCAGGATCCCTACCATCTAAGATAGTGTCATTAATTATAAACTATGGATAATATTGGCTGATCACACTGATCACCTGTCTTGCAAAGAACGGACATAATTCAGTTATTTCAAAACCATATATTTATGTGACTTGATTCCATTCACACGACAAGAAAAAGTAACACATAACCCAAATTAACAATGCCTATGAAAAATAGCTCTTTCACTGCTCCATAGAGGAATTTAGTTGTGGCAAATCTTCACCACCTCATTAAATTTAGATTGAGGATCAAGGGATTCAAACTCACATAAAACATCCTGCTATGTAATACACACTTAAAATGTAAAAGTATTATACCATGTCAATTTAAAAAAATTTCACTGTGACTTAAATTAATTTTGCATACACCTATAAATGATCCTTCCTTGGTATACATGGTCTTATTGTAGCCTGAAGATACAGTCCTCACCACTAATTTGGTTTTACTAGTTGCATTCAAACCTCCATGTCAGACCTGGCAACAAGACCAGGTCAAAACCTAGTATATGGCTGGACCTAACACATGTGACCCGGCCGACCAATGGTGTGAATCCATAACTCGGCCAACCAATGGTGTAACTTCATCACTCACTCAGTCACTCACTCAGTCAGTCACAGACATTCGCGTTTGTAGGGCTGGCCCTGCTGTTGCGGTCCAGCCAAAAATCTTGCATGTATGAAGGAAAGTACACACGAGGACCACACAAAGATTTGCTAAACAAAACAACTTTATTCTGATCACCAGAGTAGCAAGCTTGTTTTGTAAGTCTGTTGCTGAAATCACACTCTGCGTCATGTATCTTGGACACATTTGGAGTGCTCACTTTGGAGCCTAACACAGGGTTTATTATCAGTCCAGATCATATGCAGAAGCATTAAGTGCTGCATATAGTCTGCAACAAATTCATGGAATACTAAACTACCACAGAGAAAGAAATAGGACTTGCAGAATTATATAATTAAAGTTATTTTCAGTTTTTATTTTTTCATTCATATTTATTTTTGCTGTCTACACATTATTTGATGTTGTCTATTATTTCTATGGATCAATCAGTAATGAATTACATTTAAATGCATGTGGTTACTTTTTCTTTTTTTATATCATGCATTTCTTTGAAAATATTGGCCATATGTTGTGTGTGCACTTTATACAGTATGACCAGATGGCAACAGCTCATTCACTGAAACCTTATACATTTCCACAGAGTGTTTTCCCCTGACCAGCCATTTACTGCCAGGTTCAGTATTTCAGACGTTTCCATAATGTGTAGAACCTCAATTTTATTTCCTTTTAAATAAAGTATGATTCGTATTGTTGAGCTGGACACACTTGGTACAGTATCTGTAAAATTGTACACCAGAACTTCACAAGAATATGACTATGGTGAACGATTGACTATAATCTGCAAAAGAGCTGATTATAACAGGCAGCACACACACGCACGCACACACACACAACTACATAATATTTCACATTATACAATTATAATTTGTTTTGACTGACTGTAGCCACTTTACCAGTAATGCACACCTGTATTGATTATGTAGTATTGACTTAGAATATACTTTGTTGGATACATATGTGAAGGACATTTTACAGAATTGATGGTATGAATCCCAAGTTTTGAATGATTTTAATATAACAAATGGATTTTTCAACATGGGATTCGGTGAATAATTGATCTTTATATTACTTTCTGTAATTAGTGCTCCAATTTCAGAGACACGGACCAATGAGTAAAACCATGCATTAAACTTGTGCTGATAACTGAAGATTGGCCATCAGTCTGAGGGGAAAGGGACAGATGTGGAACACAATGGACCAGAATCTTGTAATCTAAGTCTTAGTGCTGTGTGTCCATGTTCCATAATCAGTAAATGGTCTTTGAGTATCTGCACACTGTGATGTATATTGTAGCTGCAACAGCTCAGATATGCTGCTAATAATAAACAACTGGATTGTGGTTATAAAATAATGAATGATTTCTGGGATCTATTTTGCAAAATAACTTTATGAGCAAAGTAGCAGAGATTTTCACAAGCTCTGTTAAAATAGATTTTTATTAGACAGTGGCGTAAAAAAAACTGCTGTGTATAAAGAGAGAAAATCTGAGCAATGTGTAAGTTAGAGCTGCCTAATGGTTGCTCCTACAAATTTGGTACTGGTCAGTAACAAAGGGTGTCTCACAATCAATTTAACAATCCACCTCTCTCTCTCTCTCTCTCTCTCTCTCTCTCTCTCGATGAAGCAGTGCTGTTCTAAACTTGTGTACCTTCTGTATGTCATTTTGGCTAAAATGTGCTAAACACAACAACTGTATTCTGTATTCAACAAATTCTGTGACTTGGAAATGGTATATATAATACATAATAACACATAATAGTCCTCTGCTTCTGCTTTCCTCAGTGTTTATACTTTTTTGTTTATTGTCATGAAGAGGTATAAAATAATTGGTTTACTAGTAATCTTTTACTGTACTTCACACTGTAAATCTTTGGTTCAAATAAAAACAGAATAAAAAATAAAAAGCGATTATTAACTGATACATTACCACATTTAAGTTTTCTCAGCTTTCAAGTTTTAACATCTGTGGATTGCAAGTTCTGGTGACAAGCCTTTTATGTTGAAACAGCAACCACAAATAAGTTGTATTAACTCACATTGTGATGTTCAGATAACATACAATATTTGTGGTTTTGTCAACTACATGTTATTACTCCATTCAAATACAAAACCGAAATGATCAAGTTCATAACTATGAATTTAACACTGGGTCAACGTAAAAAATAAAAGTGTTTGTGAGTTAAAATAAAAAATAAATTAATAAATAAACAAGGCACCCCGCCCTTCATTCCTTCCATTTTCTATAACACTTGCCCCCCAGTCAGGGTTATGTGGGGGATGGAGCCAATCCGCACGTGTTGGGTGGAGACGGCTGGGATTTGGGCCTGGTACCTTCTTACTGTGAGCTGATGGTGCTAATTACCTGCACCATAATGCCAGCCCATGGCAAAGATGTAATCCACTCAAATAAGGTTATTTTGGATTTGTATTAGAATGCAGTAATAAAATGTAGTCATAACAAAATGTAGAACAGCACAATATGAGTTACTATAAGGTACTTAAGGTTGCTGCACCAACATTAAAAGGCTTGGCATTGGAATGTATCATTTCTATTCCACACAACCTTGAACACTGAAAATTGAGAAAACTAAAAAGTGGTCATGTAATTAGTTACTTAAAGACTTTCAGTTTGGAGAACCAATATTTTGTAGCACTGTAGTGGTTTTCTGGGATTTGTAAGTTTGTGTATTTGTAACTGGCAATACTTCCACGTTTGCCCATGTATACTTCATATAAAATCTTGTCCTTCAAACATTTAAATTACCTTCACATTTTCTAAACTATGCTTCACATTTTGGTTATAACTATTCATATCAGCTCAGCTATCTATTGATGGTGGGGGCCATAAAATATGTATGCAACTCCAAGTGAGATCTGAAACCAGGATTCATTTCATTTATGCATGGAACAAGTTGTGCTTCAGTTCAATTAAGGATTAAGGATTTTTACTTCTACTCATTCAAATTTTCCAGGAAGCAACAACACCTCTGCTTGAGTACAACTTTGCAGTATGTTTTCCACCCCTGTTTACACATTATTTGCCTGATACAGACATGATTTTTGGCTGTGAAAACATGTAACAACATGAAACACGCAAAGACTGAAGATGCACAAAAGCCCTAAGGAGTTTGCAGAATGGAGCACCATCGTAATTTTGCCCCACACTGCAGTGTGAAGTATGGCATTTGCATTCAAAAAAGCAGGTCCGGTAGCTGGGATCCAGAATTCTTACAACATTCAAATTTTACTCTTGCAGTTGTATCAAAATGCAACAGTCACCGCTTTTACTATTCTGAATTATATTTATTGCTGAAAAACCTTGTCAACAGCCATAGCCCCAAAGTGCCAACTGTTCTGCTGACAGCAAGAGTTTTGCTGACACACTGTTGGTCGAGAGTGGAGGTGGAATGCAGTCCTACAGCTATAGCATGCAGTCATTGCTTCAGCTTTCATTTACATAAAAAAAATGTACAGGCATTTAGCAGATGCTCTTATCCAGAGCAACTTACATAACTTTTTACATAACATTTACACTGCATCCATTTATTCACCTGGATATGATATGGAATCAATGCAGGTCAAGTGCCTTGCGCAAGGGTACAACAACAGTGTCCAATGTGGGAATTGAACCTGTGACCTTTAGGTTACACTACCAGCTCTTTATCCATTATACTACACTCCATACAGATTCTCCTCTGTGCTGGACATCCACATACCCTTGCAAAACAGCTTGCAACATGGTCAAATTGTAAAAATGAATAAATAAATTATGAAGAAATTATAGAGTAGAAATAGTTCCGCATTACTCTGACTTGCCGCTACTCTTTCCATTCTCTCTCCAAGGCTGTGCAAGTACACCGAAGGAAAGAAAAGAAAAGGGACAAAATAATACTTTGGAATGTAGCACTGCTGCACACGCTCAGTTCAAGACTTCAGACAAAACAAATGAATGTGAGCAGCAGTGAAGCCAGTTTTGGTCCTTAAAATGCTTTTGCCATTTTAGAAGAGCTCAGAGAAATAATAAATATATGTATACAGTTCAATGTCAAAGGCCTCAGAATAGAGGATTTTGTGTGGTTGTAAATTGTATTATCCAACCTGAGTAGCAAATCAACATATTTCGGAGATTGTCTGTTTTTTTTATGAAAAAGGTGAGTGTGTTTGTCATCTAGTAATGATTTTTCACTTAATTCATCATGCAAGGTTCATAGCCTTAGGATATTTACCAGGCTTAAGGCATAAGCAGAAATTCCCACAATGGGTCAGGTAAAACATACAGATTCATCATCTGACAACTGATGTGGATTTTTTCACAAATTAAGTCTTTTAAACACACAGTATTTGACAGAACAAAGGTCATTTCAAAACCAAAAGACATCAAATAAAAACACTAATCATATTGGCTGTGCACTTCATATGAAATCTGAGTAAGCATTAAACAGTTCTTACAAGTTTTTTTTATTTTATTTTTCATTCAGTCCATTGCTGTATTAGTACATGAATCTGATTGCACTAGCTCTTTTTACTGTTTGGAAATGCGAGGTCCACACCTTGCGTGTGTGTACAGGACTGAAGCAAAGCTGGTCAGACTGGTATAGCAAGTTCCCACAGGCTTCAGGGGAATTAAGGGATAACATCTCCACTGCCTGCATCTTCCTTTGACTCAGCAAGGACAGGCCGGGGAGTCCAATTCAAGAACAGTCTTGAGACAGAATGTGTGAAACTCAAAACTGACCTAATGCCAGAAGAGTATGATAACACTGGGCATTGCTAAATAAGCAGTGTGTCCCTCTTCATTAAAACAGAAATATCATTTAAATATATTCTCTTGCTTTACTTCTGAGCTGTGTTTTTTGTTGTTGTTGTTGTTGTTTACAGATGCTTCAAATATGTATGAACCATTTCTTAAATCTGTAGTATTTGGCCGGGTTCACCCGATGAATTGTAGCTTTGACATACACATTTACCTGGTATTCAGAAGCATCCTCAATATGTGCACGTTAGTTTGACATGTCCATCGAATAAAATTTTAAAAGTAATGAAAAGAGCAACAAGCATCAAAATACCCTCATGTTGTTTTCCCTAACGAAGTTGATCAATGAAAACCTGGTTCGTCCCACCACTTTCCCTGTTCAATTTCCTCATATAGTTTCAGTCGTTTTCAGAAACAAAGGTCTCTGACGTTGGCAATCGTTCTAAGGTGGAAAAGACACTTGTTTAAATACATGTCACTCAAATGAAAGATCACGTCCCATTATTTTACTCAACATCCTTTGATAGCCTTACAGCACACATAAATTAGGGATCTGGTAACCAGATACTTGCTTTCTCCACTTGATTATAATGCAGATAAGCTTTTTAACAATGTTGTCAATAAAATGTTTATTAAATTCAGAATGTGAGCAAATTAAATTTAAAAATATATTGATCATACAACAGACCATTTCTGTAATTACCTCAGAAAACTGAGGTTCATATCTCTACCTCTGAAGTCCATTAATACAGAATTGGGCCAGTAGAAATGAAAAAGCAGCAAGAAATGGTTAACTGTCCACAAAATGACTGCTTTGCAATGGCCATCTCGGTATCCAGACTTGAATCCAATCACAAACGTGAGGTTTTACCTGAAGAAGGCAGTCCACAAGTGTAGACCAAAAGATCTTTAAGGTTGATCTTTTAGGTTTCAGATCAACAAAATCAATGTTTTTTTGCATTTTCCCTCCCATACTGGGTGTGCATGTGTAAGGGGTTGTGTAATTGTGCATGCATGCCTATTTTTGTGTGGGGGGTACGAAATTATATATTAAATTTTGGACATATGTTCATGTACGAAATACGAGAAATATGTTTTCCTATAAACTGGTGCCACCTGAAGATTAAATCAGAATTCGAGCTTTGAAGAATATAGTGCGCAGTTGGAGGGAGGAACAGCATTTAACACAAAGTAAAGTTCAGGAAACAATTAAATGACAATTTACAGTAAAAATGACTCATTTGTTAGAAAAGAATCGCACCCTGAATGGTAGGCTACATATGGACGAATAGTAATATTTAAAAATATCAAAAGAATTCGCAGTTAGCCCGTTTCTTGCACTCATATCTGACAGCGTACATTTTAATAAGCCACCAAGTCATATTGTCGCACACGTGCACATGTTTATTCGCTGCACTCCCTTCGCAGTTTCCCTCAGCATTAATAACAAAACATAAAATTATAACTGGTTTCAACTTTTCATATTACACTCATCAGTCGTCAATCGTCGAATTCAGTACCTGCACAGAATGCGATCGACAACACTCCTGGTTCCTGGTCAGCTACGATAAAGCACATCACTCAATTTCCCACAGCCACAGTCCATTGAAATTAGAGATAGGGACATCGTAATTATTATTTTTTCTATTGTAACTTTTTGACTGCATCAAACACATCGCTGAAACCAAGTAACAACTGGTACGTTTTAACAGAGCTCGGTTGTGTGGCCTGATGGCAAAAGGAAGCCATTTTGTGTGGTGAGGCGTCTGTACATGTCTGTGTATTTCTGTGTTCACGTCAGTAGCAGGAAGCGTGTCTTTGTGCCTATGAGAGCGAAATATTGTGTTGGCGAGCTAAGCTGCGCTGTTGTAACAACACCCAAACCTATCTCCTTATTTCACTGAGCCCTGTCTGCAGCTTCATCCTGTTTTCTGCTTCCTCTGTGCAATGGATGGGTAGGTGTTTCTTATATTATCGACTGTTAATACACGTGTGCCTATGGCAAGATATGCTGTAGCCTATACAGAACTAGCAACCTAGTGGATTTTTCATGAATCTTATAACGAGCAAATCATATTGCATGGTTGAAAATAGAAGGAAGCGCAAGCGGCGAGGGTGTGTGCAAACAAGCAGTTCTAAGCTTACTGTTCCTCTCAGTTCATTGTTTTTTTTCATTTCCAAGTTATCCGTGTTATTTTATTTATTGTCAAATACTACTGAATATAAAACAGTAGGATCGCGTATGTTTTCTTGGTGTTGTTTAAGCCTATGCCGTCAAATAGGGAATGGCAATGTTTATTATCAAAGTTGGATAAAGGAAGTATGCGACAAAATGCCTTGTCAACGAGATGTGTAATGCTTATTAATAACATTCAGTCGAACAGATCAAATTAAAATATTCCCCGCATTTCATTCATTTTTGTTGATATATTAGACCTATTATTTTGCAACATTTTAATTACCAATGTGATGCCTCGGAAATATCCCTATGCTGCCATTTTAAGATCAGCGAGGGGCGTTACTGATAAATGTAGTATTGCTCGCGAAAACAACGCTCGTGCAGCAAGATTTTTCCGTCTAGCAGAATAAATAATTGTAATTTACAGCAAACGGAACTGAAAGTCGACCGAACAAGTCGTTACAAGCACCTCAGACAGCATATGGTTCGATAATTAGGTATAACAGGAGGAGGAAACTGGATTATTGTTTACCATTCGGCTGCGTGTGTAATGCATTCGCCTGGTGGGCGGGGGAATTCTATTTTTCACTCCGATTGAATTTGAGAAATAACAGAGATTGTGAACTGATTACTTTGAGCATGTAAACCTTTTTGTTCTCTGTTCTCTGTCTGTCAATTACGCAGTTCGGACCCCTTTGTAATTTTCTGAGCTGTGTGTCTAGTTGTCTTCAGCCAGGTAAATTTATATAATGGGGCGGAACTGCGTGATGGAAAACACGGGTAAAAAAAGAGCAAGCTTTATTATGGTTTAATCGGGTTTTTTAAGCCGTGGTCTATTCCTCTAAAACGCTTGCCTTGCTCATTTTACTGGCTATTTGTTGAAATGTGGAATCGAAAGTGGTGCTATAGAGTGTAGGCTAATTAGTGACTTTTCAGTGCCTTTGTTAAACTTCGCATGGTGTCACGCTGTGCACTTCTAGAACAAAAGATCGACGTAGTCTTTTTAGCTTGACAGTCATGATTCCTCGTTGACCCTTTTCCTTTTACTCCGCATGTTTCTATTTATGGACAGCTTTACTTGTATGGTTTGTTCTTTTCTTTTTGTGCAACCTGCGCGCAGCGTATCACTTTCACGAGTTATGAAAGTAACAATTTATTCTCAGCATTGAATTAAATCGAGCAAAGGTGTTGGACTTGTCGCGAATTAACTGTGGGAATATTATTGTCCGCCCCTTACATTAAAATCTGATGTTCTTAACAAATTTTCGTACAAATTGTTATATTAGATTGACAGTTAGAATTAACAGTTTATATTTTGGGGTATGCTTTGGAGATTTGAGAAACTGTATATGCCAAACTTTGATTGTGTCGTAGTAGGCTACTGTGTTGTCAGGTTAGGTAGCCAAATTTGTTCCATATGTTCCCTGTGACAACTGGAGTCTTGTGTGTTTTGGAAACATGCTCAGTTTATGTATGTCGTTAAAATCTTGTATAATATTTTATTATTGGTCTCTTGGAATGGGTGCCATAATTTTTCTACTGCTTTTAAAGGAAGGCAAATAATAAAGGAAATAAATGTGGTTTTTTTTTTTTTTTTGTGGTTTTTTTTGCCCATAAACTTTCAGGGTGTATTTTCTAGTCAGCTTAATGTAGTCGCCCTGTGCTGATGTCACAGAGCTATGGCAGAATGGGAAATAAATCCTGAGTTTCTCCAAGGCCATTCTGCACTGTTGTAAAAGCATCACAGGAGCCACGTTCTGATCAAGGTGTGTGTGTGTGTTTTTTGGGGGGGGGGGGGGGGGGGGGGGTTTAAGTTGGTGTATATGTTAGGCCCATAGACCCTGCTCCTAAAGGGCTTGCCTTTGTTAACTTTGTTATGTAGTTTTGGTTTAAAATGTTCTTTATTTTGTTCCAAGACATATAAATGTATGCCTGTGGTATCCAATAGTTGTATTATATTGCTGATACAACCTTTAATGAACCTTCAGAAGGTGGTGGAAGATGGTAAGCGAGTCTGTTATTCTGAGATAGGAATGAGCCAAGTCCTGATTGGTGTCGGACAGTGAAGTCACAGCAGTAGGACATGGATGTAGTCAGTGGTAATGGAGCCTAAGATCTTGGCCAGCAGTGCAGGGAGGGTGAAGGTTTGTAGGCATCTGTCTTTAGAAGGCATGTTACTGGGCACAGGGTCACGGTTGTGAACCTTCTTCAGACAGTTCAGTTCAGCGGTTAAGCACGGGAGATGAAAAGGGTTTGCACAACAGGAAGTGAGGAGGAAGAACACCAGACAGCATCAGATTAAGATTATTATGCAGGGTTGGTCAGCATTGCCCGGCAGCCATCCACCAATCAGATTGGACCAGACTAAAGATCAGTGTGTTAAGTAGGGGGTAAGAAAATCCTCTATTCTAAGAACGTGAATGTGTATAAATGATTTTATATGAATATTACACTCCCAAATATTGGTTCCCTGAACTAATTAGGAAGAGGCTGCAGTTCTGGATTAAAACAAGATGATCCTGTGGAGAGAGTAAAGCTGTGGACTAAATGAATGCCACTGAATCTCTAGTAGGCCTATCACTGAGGCCCATAGTCCTAAATTTATGTGCCAAATTAAACAAAATGTATATTTGCATCCAACAATCTCTGTCTGTAGAAGACAAAAATCAAGTTTTAGATCAGCAACATTATTTCTCAGTAAGTGATGTAAGTATGCTTGCTGCCATAACGTTCCCATTCATAATTATTTGTGCTTTTAATTATGATATAACTGGTTAACATCTCTCCAGGCACACGTTTCCATCTGACTAATGGCAATACTAGTAATTAAAATGTGTACCTAGCATTCTTCTATTAATGTGTTGTTTTTTTTAGTATTCTAAATGCATTGTCACATGTATGGCTCTATTTTGAGGGCAAAACACAGCCATTGCTAGAGCAAAACTGTAGCAAGGGTAGATTTGTATTTTGGAGAGGCACAGAAGGATTCAAGGACAGTTGCAGCAAGGTTTGTATTTTCATTCCTTGCTGTATATTCTTTTGTTGGGTTGGTCGAGTGGAATTTGGCTGCTTGCTTTTTTGTCTCTCACTTTTTTTTGTTTGGTGGGGGGGGGGGGGGGGGGTGTGTGTGGTTGGATTGGAGCAAATTTAAAATGCTGTGGTATTTTTATTTTAATAAAATGAATTCTTAATTGACTTTCTAGGGGCTTGAAAATTCTGCTTCCGGAATCCTGTTCTTTGCTTCAAGGTCGGGGCCAATTCAGTTCACAAATTGAAATAAATCCTTATAGAACATAACAGACATTTTTTAATTCATGAATTTAAATTATTTTCGTGAATCGATCAAATTAAAAATTTGATGCCATCCCTGCATAGCCGTTCCTCTCTTGATAGGGGGCTATTACTAGGGAAAACAAAATATGTTGAATATGTCGTAAAGGCATCCTCTGATAGATGTTAGTACTGTAAACATTTCAGTTTTAAGTTCACCATAGCACCATAAAAAAATAATTTATCCTATAAAACCATTTCTTAATGTTTTAGTTGCAAGGGAAAGCTGGTACATTGGTAAACATGCAATTGAAAATGTAGCAACACAGAATGAATCAAGTGTGTGTTATGTCATCGGCTAAGTAATTTCTGCCTGCGCAGATCAATCGCATTGATGCAGTCCTGCAGTACACTCAGACAGGATAATATGCACATGCAGAGCAGTTGGCAAGTGGTGTTCCCCACAGAAAGCTACACCCAATGAAACTAAAATGTGTATGTGTGATATGGCGGTACAAGAACAGTAGACCTTGCTCTTTAAACAGTTCTATGGAATACGCACTGGCCACCAATAAAGATGTCAGAGAGAACCTGCTGATTTCGGTGATATGTTACTTGTGAAATGTACTTCTTTTCTTTTTTTCATTTGAGCCTTTCTACAGAATTTCACCTTTTGAGCAATAACCAGAATGCATCATAAGTGACATAACGAAGATAACACAACAGACAACTTCAACACTTTAAAACTTCTTGGCCATCGGCTGTTAGCGGGGCATTTTGAGCAAACGTTGGCAAATCCCTCCTAACTCTTCAGACATCCGGACAGTTCAGGTGGTAAAGTGAAGGTACAATTATACTTTAAGAATAGCTGCATAGACTCAAGGCAAGAAGTTCTTAAAGGACATTAATTGAACGAAAATTCTACCCAAAGACATCTGCAACAGTCCACAACATCTACAATTTACATAAAAACTATAATAATTGATGATGATGGTAATTATTATTGATTACAGTACATCACAATACAAGTTATTCTGTCAATTTCAGCCTGTAGTTAAGAAATAAAACATAAATGAGCAAATTAATCAGTAGGAACACTTTAAAGTAAATTTTGTATCCAAAGGGAATAATAGACAATGTAATGTGAGAGAGGAAAAGTGTGAGTCGGGCCAGAGAGCATGCGCTACGTCCACGGAGAATCGAAAACAAGGGTACGTGACATAACCGTTGAAACGAGCACTTTAAAGGTAATGTGGGGAAGTGCGTCCCAACAGGTCAGCACGGTCACATCTTCGCCGCACCCTTATTACACACTCATTTACGGACCGCGGCGCTACCCCCTTTTTGGGCCACGCGTCCTCATGTCAAAGGCCAGTCAAGTCAAAGTGGTACGCGGGAGAGGGCGTTCACATCTGCCCCCGGGTGCCACCTGTTACTTCCGCACTGAAAGAGAACACTGCTGAAGTGGAACCCGCGCGGGGAGCTTTGCTTGGGCGCTGACTCATACTACCTTTAACGGCTTGCTGCTGCTAGAAAAATCTCAAAGTAGCAATTTGAATAGTCATAAGCTGCTGGACTAAAACTCCTACAAAGCCATTACTGGTTCCATGGCTTAAACTGATCAGTTGTTTTGGTACAGATGGCAATTGGGCCATGCACACTATATGTATACCTTCTCCATGAATGAAATTTAAATTTGACTAGATTTATCCTTTTTTTGTCATTCTCATCAGTTTCATTTGAAATAGCAGGACCTCATTTCAAGCCATAAAACAATTTATTAAATGTGTGATTTCAACTATTCACTCTAACTCTCCACATCAACTAGACGTGTCACAAGATATCATAGAATAAAAGACACTAAATATCTCTAATTACAGATCATCACAGATTTGTGTCAGTGGCTGGGCTTTTTATTAATGAATATTGCCCTCGGTTCTCAAATTTTAAATCTCAAAAATTACAAATCCCACGAAAAATGCAAAATGGCCATAGTGAATAAGTATTGAAAAGACTATTTCCCAGAGCCAACTTGTATGACCCACCCCCGAGAACCTCAGCTGTGTGCAAAATTAATTCATAAATTCACACCAATTAATAAGCTGTACTGTGTAAATTATATACAGTAGTAATTTTGATTCCCAGCAATACTACAAATTGGTACGAATTTGAAATGTATCCATCTGCTCACGGGTAGACTATGTCTTAGGTAGCTGTGACCTTGCGCAGTTTGCTCTAGACTGAGTTCTTACACAGAATCTCATTGTTAAATCCCCCCATGACGCACAACTAAAATGGTGCTGACATGGTGTTCTTGCTGTGAAATGGCAACTTTCACTGTTTTATTCAAATAAAAACAGTGTTGGTTCTTGCTGTTTTTTAGGGGGTGAGAGAGCAAGTGTTCTGAGCTGTTAAAACTGTGGACTGTGTTTAGGAGATAAGTAGATAGCAGGGTACTACGTATAGCCCTGCAACCCGTAAACATTCCCCGCCGTGTGTGTACGGTAAATTCCAGTATTTTGTCCACAACTGCCTGGAAGTTAATTCCATGTATAATCATCTGTGGTTAAGGGTACAAATGTCATTGTAGTCTGTGAGGCTGTGAAAGTTAAAATTGGTAATCAGATTTTTAGATGCAGTGCATATTATACACTATATGACCAAAAGTATGTGGACACCCCTTGGTCTGGGGCTGTTTTTCATGGTTTGGTCTTGGCAACTTAGTTCCAGTGAAGGCAAATCTTAATGCTACAGCATACAATTACATTCTAGACAGTTCTGTGCTTCTCTAACAGTTTGGGGTCGGCCCTTTCCTGTTTCAGCATGGTAATGCCCCCGGGCACACAGTGAGGTCCATGGTTTTGATGGTTTTGTCGAGAACGGTATGGAAGAACTAGACTGGCCTTCACAGAGCCCTGACCTAAACCCCATCCAACACCTTTGGGATCAATTGGAAAGCCAAATGTGAGCCAGGCCTAATCACCCAATCAGTGCCCTACCTCACTAATGCTCTTCTGGCTGAATGGAAACAAATCCCTGCAGCCATGCTCCAACATCTAGTATAAAGCCTTCCCAGAAGAGTGGACCAACTCAATATTAATGCCCATAATTTTGGATGAGCTGTTGGATGTCAGGTGTCCACCTGACCTTTGGCAGCGTAAATATCCTGAAAGTGTCTCTTCATATATCTTTATCCAGTAGTACATTGGCTGCTGACAATTTGTCTGTTCTGTAACTAGGCTATTGACTTATGTGGAGATTTTTCATTGTAATATAAAATTGAGATTTATAGATATTTTCTCCACCATCTCTCTTTTGTAATCCTGGCACAAAGTACTAATATTGATGCAGTGTTTGTGTGGACACCAGATGAAAGATTACAGATACGTGTATGACATTGTCGATTCTCCTGTCCTCTTTTGTATTAAGTTGCCTTGGTAACTTTTTTTTTCTCCCCTGACCTTTATCAAAGGCGAGGCTCTATAAAGAGCAGCGTGGTATTCCTTGTTGACTCCACCCTTGACGGGACATTAGGGATGGTGTGCAACACGTAAAACTGTCCCCCGCACTCCCCTCCCTTTCACGGCACTGATGGTGCTCGGCATTAAGCGGTCCCTCGTATACCACCCCAACAGATACCTCGGCTGATAAATAATAATTTTCCTCTTGAGCTGCCTCAGTAGGTTTCATAAGTTTTTCCGTGCATTACGGTGTGAGAGATGTTTAAAAACGGAAGGCTGGAGCTCAAGACTAAGAAATGCAAATGTGCAATAGCATTGCCACCTTTAGTGTTGCTCATATCCTCTTTATAACACTGATATAAATAGGCAAGGAATTGATGTACTATACCAGGGGTCTCAAACTCCGGTCCTGGAGTCTCATCTGGATTTTGTGATTTCCTTTCAATCAACAGCCAATTAAGGCCTTGGAACCAAGGTGCACAGACTCTTTAGCCAATCAGTACCTTAAATGAAGCGCTTAAGTGAAGGAACATGTCAAAAACCAGCAGACACAGCGGCCCTCCTGGATTTGGGTTTGAGAACCCTGTACTATACATTACTTGGTAAACGCATGATACGAAGCCTATGCCAGATATTGGCAATAGGCCATAATAATCATAGAAAGTATAGCCGCTTTTTCAAAAATCAGCAAGCAAGAATTGGGTTTGCTCATATGACCGTGAGCCCTCACGATGAGCGTCAGTTAAATGACATCCCACAGAAATGTTGTAAGAAGATTTATGTGTATCCGGTCTGTGTAACATTTATCATTTGTGAGATATAAAAAAAACATATAATTAGTATATACAATATTTTATGAAAAAATATATAATTTTATAATAAGGGCTTGCTTTCTCAGTTCACTGGGCATTATGCCAGTGTCTTGATTTACAGATTTGTTTCAGAATTAAAGGGCAGACCTTACTGAGCAGACGGCTGTTAGGGAAGGGCAGAAGCATCGCGCTGCTGAATTTCAGCATTTGCATCACCCAGTGCAAGTGGCTAGATGGGGAGATGCTTTTTTTCTCTATAAAAAAATGCTAATATATGTGCTGTAAGTATAGATCAAAAGGTTCAATATCTTTTTGAAGCTTGCAAACAGAAAAAATACCCTGGAGTGTGGTTTTCTAAAACAGAACACAGGGCTCTTTTAACCCCTGAACTGGACAGAACAGTAGTCTAGTTAATCTCTGATCTGAATGTACTTTCAAAGGGTGTGGGGTGAGTTAAACAAACATCGTTGTTTGGCTGTGAGACCGTAGGCCACTAATATTCAGTAGGTAGTTCAGTCTTGGCTGAAGTGGTGTTCTGGGTTGCTCTTTCTATTGCCAATTAGAAATTATCCATGAAAGCCAGGTAATATGTGTATTGGTGCTCTACCATGCAGGTGGAATAGAGGAAAACCATTGTGCTGGCTGTTTTACTACCAAAGAAAACGGTAGATTTGTTTTTTCCAAGCTTGTTTATTTGGAGTGTAGATGTGGATCCAGGGAGGCAGCACCTATTCAAAGTGTGGTCTTTACAATTTACGCCATTCTATAATTTCATGTTCTGAAAAGCGTTTGTGATTTTCCCCATAATCAGAGAGGTCACCCATGATTAATGATTGTTCTCCATATTAGCTCTGCGATGTAATTGGTGGTTTAGTAAAAAATGTGTTCAAATCACTTGAGCAATGTTTTTCACTGACACACTCATCTCAGAACGTGTAATAAAGTGTTGAAAATGCTATTAATAAAAATAGTCAGAAACAAAGAAAAAATTATAAAATAAATATTGTGACAAATAAATAGGAAAACAGAATGTTATAATTTTCAGAACTAATTATGTAAACATATTTGTACTTTGAAGCTTAAACACTTACATTAGAAGTAATTTTTAATCAATTTGTATCTTTTATTTGCACTTGTGTGCTTTAGTGAATAAATAAAGCCATGAAACAGCTTTTTTTTCAGGGATCTGGTACAAGCCTCTTCTGAGCTTAACGGGCAAGATGTGCATTACAACACAAAGGGTTTCATTACAAACGTACTGATATTTAAGAAAATTATTTCAACATATGCAACTTTCATGAAACTACTTTTGTTGGTACTGGATAAATACCTTCTGAAACACAATCCATGTATGATACACAGTAGGATCATTAGAAGGAAGACACAAAGGGCAAAGGACATAATGGTATATTTCATGATTGCAGTGTGTAGTCATAGACCAGCTATATGACTGCCCGCTCATCCTTCAGAAATGCTGGCCATGTGGAAAATGTCCAAATTGTGGTTTTGTTTATGACACGGCCTTGTGTGCAGTTTTTCTCCTTGGCTGTCTTTTTGAACTGGTTCGCAGTTTCAGGGCTGTACGTGCATATTTGCATTAGCTGAGGTAGACTACCAAACTTATGCAGGTAGATAAAGTCTTTAGAGATAAAACTATTGAACTAAAGCTATTAAATATGGATTATGTAATGTTTTTACTTCTTTTACCAGGCTGATATTTGTAAGATGTTTTTGTTGCAGTCTTTCTATGCATTGTGTGTTGAATTAATCTTTTTTTAAAATTTATTTTTATTTAACTATATCTGTTCGCTCTTTGAATTACAATACAATACAGTGCTGGTATCCAAATTGGGTGCATTGGTAAACATAGTGACTACATCCACTGTCAGAGAGCCCATTATTCATCCAATTTCCAAATTTGATTATGAATTTTCATGCTTTGAAAATTTCATTTTGCATTGAGGTTTTCTGGGCAATCTCATTTCAGTTGTATTTTGCTGGAAGCATGTTTAAAATGCAGGGAAAGTGACAGCTGATTATTAGGCATGCAGCAGCACAGTTGACCTGTTTTTTTTTTTTTTGAATGAATGAATATATTGATGTTTGATATTTCGTTACATGGGTCACGTCGTGTTAAATAAAAGAATGCGAGTTTTCACAAGGGGAAATATATGGCTGTTGTAATTTCATGACATTGTCCGGTCAGTGTAATGTGTGATCTAAAATTCAAGTTATTAGAAAGTGTAAAGTTCCCTCAAGGAAAGCCATACATCAGCCAAGGGTCTGATATTCTGTTTGGATACACAGAAAAGCCAGCTCCTACAGTATCACGCTTGTACCCGTAAGCCATACAATCCAAACAGAGGAGAGACATACTGTAGTGTGTAGCTGAATAGATCATAATTGCTGGTTTAGCTGGGAGCAGGGCTCTGTGAGATTTAGCACAGATTGTAGGGTACTGTGGCAGGCACTGTGCACTGTGGCTGTGCTACAGTTCCATTGTCACACGTTTTTTTTTTTTTTTTTTTTTTTGCGCTTCACCTGCCCGAATCCAGTCGACTCGCTGCTGAGGATTAATTCAGGAGGATTAACATTTAGGGCTTGAACATTTTGCGTGTTCTTTACCTCACGGATCCAGAAATCCAACCTTTACCACCTCCTTTGTGATACATTACTCCATCGCTGTTTGTGTTCTTACAGTATGTGCCGATGCCGCCTTTTTGTTTGAATTGTTCCAGAGCCTTTCCTGCTAGCGGCCTTCAGCATTTTCAGTGGTGACACGGCACTGGATGTGAACCTTTCTGAGGACACCAAGGAGCAAAATTATGTAGCATTGATTGGAAGTGCTAAAGCAAGACTTCACAAGTGCATTTTTGTTCAGCGTTTAAAATAAATAGTGAAGGAAATGTTCCCAGAAGATGTCTGCATTTGTGTATATCATCCTTACAGTATTACTGTAATACTGTGTAATTTCTCATGTTTGCAGCGAAGTATAGCCCCCTGACGAGGGTTATATAATTGTATGTATAATTAAATAACTTAAGAGTGTTGTTTCTCCTTCAGTGAAATGTAGCAACAAAAGATCTGTAAGGAAACCTGCCCCATAGCAGATCTTTAATGGCAATTGCTCAGTATCAGGTATTTATGTTATACAGTTATTTATCTTGTTCCATACATACAAAATTATTCAGTTTTTTTTTCTTTCCGGAAATTAAAACGCATTAAAACAGTTACAGTAGGTATGATAAAATGAACCCATTCCTGCTTAGCTGCTCGGCCTGGCAGTGGTGTTGCTGTGATACAGTCATCAGGCAGTCATGTGATATCACGTCCCAGCTATTAACGTTCAGCTTGTTGAAGCATGCTTGCCGTTTGTTGGCAGTAGGTGGTGCCCCTCTGTCTAATGAAAAGTACTCCATGACACAACGTTGGGCACCTTTGAAGGTGTGAAAATGATTCTTCACGATGTTGCATTTGAATTGCCAGTAATTAGCAGTGATAATGAAACTAATATTCTCGACAATTTGAAACCTGTTTAGATGTTGAAGGGGTAAGGGTGGTGGCATCTATGCAGTGCCAATACCATATCAGAATCATTTGACATCAGTGATTCTGTAAGCCTATAATTGGTTTTCCCTATGTAAGCACCGGTATGTACAGAGCTCAGCAGGCTGAATTTTACAGCAGACTGACAAATAAAGGAAATTAGATTTCTGGCAATGGCTGACTCCCTCCCTCTCGATCGCAGGCAGCACCTGAACGTAGCATTTCTGGCCGTTCAGCGCACACATACTCAAATGTCACCCTGTGTGATCTGGAGGAGGCCGTCATAGATTTTCACGTTGCGACAACTCGCGTCAGTTAACCGCTTGAGGAAGTTCGTTCAGAATAAATTTAGATTCTCAGCCGCTCTCTTTTGGTATGAGTCCGTATGAAACGAGACTGCCGTTCGAACAATGCCGTTAATCCTCCGAGCGTGGCTTCTGTTCGGAAACAGCGGCGTTCGGCTGGGATTCAGCCGCCAACGAACGGATTAGAATACATGAAAGGAACAGTCGTCTTCAAAAATCCTGGGATGGAGGTAGAGAACTCATAAACGTTAAAGCATAATTTATGAGTTCCATCGCCGGAATGCACTGTAGGGGCTCTGGCAAAGGGGAATGCACTGTCCTCTATCGAGGGTCTGATTTTATCGGGGACCACGGCTCTGCGGTGGAACGCAAGTTCATGTGATTTTTGGTTCTTCAGATTGCAAGCCTGCTGCATGTGGAGATGTGGCAACAATGGAAAATTAGGATCTCTTTTTTTTTTTTTTTTTTTGCTAATGTCGCACCTTGCGAGTGTGCTAACCGTGTCAGACTGGCATATGGTGAAAGAAACTGCACCCAAACATCTGGTAGAAATGAAGATCAGTTTCTTCTAGCAAACCCACTGGAAAATAGCCACACCATATTGACTTGAACATGACTGTTGTTCTCTTTTAATGTAGCCCTGTACACAGTTTTGCATTTCCAAATTATTGGTTTGCTTTGCTTGTGCATGTACAAACTTTGGCTTCCATACCATAGTCCATACCATAGATAGGATTTTATATGAGTTATCTTCTCTGTCTCCCACTCTCAGAAAAGTGTTCCCTAATTATTTCATGGGAAATGTAGTCCCCAGCTGACAAAAATGAAAAATGGAATTACCTCACCTTCTGAATTACCACTTGTTTCTCTTCCTACCTAAATTATGACTCCGTTCATTATATGATATTTCAAATCATACTGCTACTCAATCATTCTGACTGCACCACCCACACTAACCAGCTCCTGTAATCCATATTTTCGATCTTCTGCCCCACAGTGTGTTGTTTCATATCTTATAGCTGTTGATTTAAAGATGGGCGATTGTTTTCCTTTCCTGAATATGCACCAGTAATATTTTCTGAATTACCCACTCTTCATACATGTTGTGCAATCCTTATTCTGCAGTGTATTCATGGGTTTTTCTTCACAATTGTAAGCATTCTTCGGTCATCCACTATCGTGGTCTTCCATGGTCTACAGTGTTGTTTGCTATTGCTATTGAGGTCACCAGTGCGTTCTTGCTTCTTTACAAGACCAAACAGTTGATTTTGACACTCAATCTTTTGAGTACGTCTCAACAATTGTGTCACTGTCCAAATACTTACAGACTGCACTGCACATTTTATATGTGGAGTGCTAAATCTGAAATGCCAGGGTTGGGAATGTTCATCTTTTAGATACTGTATAGCCACACTTGGTGCTGGCATGTGTTTTGGGTTAACAGAGTAACTGACTACTATCTGAAGGTGTAATTCCAGCACCTTCAGAGTCGTTTAGCTGAGGTCAACATAAAGTCGTTCATTTGACCAATTTTATTGTTCAGTGTGTGGCTAATGGTAACCTGCATCAAAAGCAATCCAGGTATGAAATGTTAGCCTTGATTAGCTTCAGCTGAAAAATGTTTTACCCCCAGTTTATTGGGTTTTGTGTGGCTGTACATAGCGTGAGGTGTAACGTAAGGTTTGGAACACAGTATATGTACACACATACGCATCTGTAAACAGTCTACCAAGACAGATGCATTGGGATTTTGTTAAGTCCAAAGGTTCATGCTTGAAACTGTTTTCTAAGGTGCATTTGCATGCATTATTTAGAGGATGTCTACGTCGATACAGTAATTGTGGAAAATTCTATCTGCAGTGCAGTTACTGAGCTTTCTTACTGCCTCTCAAAAATATTCTTCTCAGGGCAAACAACTGTGCTGTATGATACTGTTTATAAAGGAGCCACGACTGTACTTCCCTATTTTTCAGAGTTCTGGGTGAATAATTTAGACTGAAAAGGACCATGAAGTCAAGATTGTGTGATTTATATTTTAGAAAAATACTATTATCCGGGTAGTACTGTAAAATAATGCATACAATGAGATGAGTATAATAGCGTGCTGTGCTCACAAGCTATAGCCTTTCCTATTTTCGTGTGTGCTTGCAAAGTCTTGAGTCCTAGGCTGGGCTAGGCTACAAAGTCTCAGCCATTATTTAAGCACAAATGACTCAGTGGAAATGGTGCAGCAAGCACCATGAGTCTCATAGTGATGATGTAAGAACAGATGGAACCATGGTCAGGTTACTCTTGACATCTGCTGGGTATGTTGGTGCCAGACATTATGTGTGGATATATTAATTTAAAGTATGTATGTATTTATTTAATAGATAGCAAATGCCATTTTTAAAGCTCTTTACAATACTACTCATTATGTGCAGACCATTGTGTTGACCCCATTTACTGTAAAAGATATGTAAGCCTCAGCAGTTAAGGAGATTTATTTTTTAGGTTTATTAAAAGAACCAAACTAGAAATTATGCAACTGAGCTTGTTTAATGCACATAATTGTGTTTGAGCTGCCAACTAACGGATAGTTAGCTGCTGGTCTCGTGTGCATTGAGATCTTTTTTTCATATCTATTTAAAACCAAGTCTGAGCATCTGTTCACACCAAGGAACAAGGAAAAAAGCAATAAAACCCTCTCAAAGCATATTCTTTGACAGCTGCTGCTGGTGGCAGCAGTACAGACCCAAACATATACCACTCTCAGACAGATGTTATACTTGTCTGGTTTCACTCCGCTCAAACCAAGGGAAAGGTTTAATTGCATGTACTGCTTAACATACTGTATATTGGACTCTTCCATCATGGCACAACTGCATTGATGAAGGGGAAAGAGAAGCGAGAGGGACAGACAGACAGACAGATGTGAAAAGGACTTTCGTGCATAGGGCCTAATTTCAGGCCAACCTACTGTAACCTTCCTCTTAATGAAGACTTTATGCTGTGTTCTACCGATTTGAAATTAAATTTTAATGTTGACAACATATTTTCTGGCTCCTGACTGGACCACATGGTCCTTAATACCTCATGTTGTGAAAACACGGAGGAGCGTTGCAGAAGGTGTTAATACTATCCTGACATATCTCGCACACTAATGGGCAAATTTCACACAGTATTTAAACAGGAAACCATTTTTAATTCCATTTCAGTCATAGTGCCCAGGATATCACCTCCTAAGTGTTTCCCATTACGCTGGATCTTCCGCGTTAATACATTTTCTTTCATGGTGCGGCAAATTCTGACAGTTAAAAAAATCCATTCACGCACGACCAGCTCACAGATTGAAATTGAGCGAGCTACGTGAGCTAGGTTTAGATATTTGTGAATGCAGGTTAAGTTGTAACCGAATGATGATGGGTTGTTCCAACAGTGCCCATTTGCAATACTACATTGAGGTCAGCAAAACAAAACAAACGTCAGCAGTGCCAAAACTGATAGTTGTTCATTTAGCTAGCTAGAAGAGTATGGCAGCTTGTGCAGCAATTCATTTATTTAGACTAAACGATCAATGTGTTTCCCTTTTACTGATCTATTTGTCCAAATTTTACTGCCGTGTCATATTTTCTAATATACTGACTCATCTACAAAAAACTGACTTGTAAAAGCAAACAGCCCACAGCCAACTATGTCAGATATACTTCATCAGTCCAGACTGAGCTTACACAGTGGGGAAATAAGTGTGTGTGTGTGTGTGTGTGTGAGATCTGTTCAGAAACAGGATCACATAGTGTATGAATCATTCAGTTTTTGGGTGTGATGGCATCTGGTGGAGTGGTATGTGATGAGTATGTGATATGTCGTAAGAGCAGACCTGGGTCAAATACGTATTTGTTTTGGATTCAAATACTTTTCTGTGCTCTGTTGATCTTGCCTGGTGTAATTGAGCAAGCCAGTATGATCAGAAGGCGAGGTTTGCACTTTTTGAGAGTATTTCATTGGTTCCAATACACCAGACAAAATCAGTAAAGTGCAGAAAAGTATTTGAATCCAAAACAAATACGTATTTGACCCAGGTCTTGAAAAAGAGAGTGAGGTCAGGTGCACATTTGTGGCATAGGTTGTCACCCTGTGCCACAGATTACGCGCTTCTTTAGGATGCGTCTCAACATGATCACAAAGGTCCAAGGCCCAAAAATCACCAATTTGTCAAATTCTGTTCACGAATACTGCTTGTGGAAACTGTGACATTAAATATGGGATTTTCAAATAATGTATAGATGACATATAATGGACAGATTTTTGTCCCACAAATTTTAAATGGCAAACTTTATCTTTCTAAAAGGCAGATGCTGAAAAATCCCGTTCAGTTTTACTCTCCTTGTGAAAATCAAGTTAAATGCACTGATATATTTACCACATTTTCCATTTATGATTGCATCAAAGTGACAGGTGCAATCAGCTGGTAAGACAAGGCTGTAGCATATGACCATTAACCCACAATTACCAGTGCCGTGAATCTCTTAAGTAGTTTTAATGATGTCCTCCGCTTCGCTACGAGTGAGCGAGGCACCGCTTACGCAGTGGCATGGACGTATGCCTGCAATCACACACTCCTCTCACTGCCGTAACATGCCACTGAGCTAGTCCTAATTAAGAGGAGCTAAAAAGGGACATTTATAAGCAATGAAATGGAAGTCAGTGACGTCCTTACACCCCGCCTCCCCCCCCCCCCACACACACACACACACCAGTTCCCTGCCGTCCCTCCTCTAAGCCTGTCATCACACAGGCTCCTCCCCTGTTGTTGTGCTGATCAAGAAGATCCTGTTGTTCCGCAGACAGAAGTGCCTTCGGCCAATGTCTAAATCCTTCCTTCAGACTTTGCTTGTGAGAATGCTTTGTGGTAACTAATGACGATTACAGCGGCGACGAAAATGTTTCTGACAGTTCTGGCAATGATGAAAACGTCTCACTTGCTTGTTTTTTTTTCATCTGCCTGAAAGGGGGGGGGGGGGGGGGTGTTGTTTTAAATGGCCAAGGGCACAACTTTGCCTTGGCCCGGTAGGGTGCAGATGTTCAATCAAGTGTGAGTCACTACAGGGGCATTACATTTTCATGCTGTGGCCTTAGATGGATTATTATTTAATATGCATTACTGGTAACATTTCCTCTTCTGCATAAATTGTTTGATTAGAATGAGTACCTTATGAGGTGACACTAATATCATTTATTATGGTTTTAATCAGTACAGCCGACCGCAATTCACGATAAGCCCAGTATGGTTCACAATTGTAATTAATGGCATTATAATTAGTGCAGGAAGATGAAGGGAGTGTCAGCAGATTAATTGACTCGACCACTGGAATATCTTACTAAGCAATGCTTAGTTGAGAATGCAAATGCATTTATTGTTTGAGTATGGAAAGTAATCACAGTATTGTGTATAAGGCATTCTGTGCCACAAGCAAAAAAATGTCCCTACAACAGCATTGTCTCGGTTCATTCCCTTTTCAAAATCAACAGAGTGAATTCATGTTATGGATTTAACAAGCATGTTATTTTATAATGACAAGGTCATGTGATGGGTTTTTTTTTAGTGAATACCTCCTGTGGTCCTTTAGCACTTTTTACTGTGTGGGCTTCTGACCCACTGTGTGCCCACCTGCACATTGCAAGTGGCTCCTGCTAGCACAGATTTCATATGTCTTCCATATGCTTGCTGTTCTCTGCTCACACTTCCTGAGCGTTAGCGCTAGCTCTGTGAATCGCACAGCGTTTTATCAGGCCTGTCTGGAGTTGCCTTGTAGCATAAAAGCGCCGATATGTTTCTGGTCATTACCTAATGATTTTCTACTGTGCGGCTAATTGTTGGCTTTTGATCCCAGTGCTTCAGACATTGTCTCACGAGGCCAAGGAAATTCCTTGCAACCTTCAGCGTGGAAGGTTTTGCTTTCTCTCTCGCAAAACCTGTTTATTTCCATCACGGTGGAACTAAGCCTAGATTTAATTTTAGCATGCGAAAGCAGAAAAACCATGTTTACTGGGTGTGCAGTATGCGAATGTCGGAAGAATGAGGACGTTTATGAACCGCAGAGCCTAGCTTTATTCAGGTTGCAGTTAGGTGCGTGGAGCGTGTCGTAGTAGGTTGTTTTTTTTCGGATGAGTTGAGGTGCGCCATGGTTACGGAGGTAGAGGCTCAGTGCGTGTTTTGAGTGGAGTATTTTCGGTTTGCAGCAGAAAGGATTTAGTCGGACAGAGACTGTTACTCACCTGTTTCCTCCGGCAGTTTCTGCATTGTGGCTGGATCAAGACTGTATTCTGTATTTCAAGGGCTGGGAAATAACTGAAAAAGAGTCGTGTGTTAAGATGTGTGTGAGAAGCAGATAGGTATCCTTAAGCACAGCTGTAATCTCACGCAAATACGTGAGATTGTAATCTGGGTTGTTGTTGTTGTTGTGGCGCGAGGGAGCAGGCTGTTCAGTGTTGCTGCTGCTGCCTCTGAATCCTCCTGCGCTGCACTTCCTGGTGCAAGAGAGCGGGGGAAATGGCCCGGAATGCGGCCTCGTCACGACAGCCCCGTAGCCGGGAGGCTGAGTCAGCCATTTCAGCCGCTTCTCGAGGTTTAGCGTCCCCACGGGCTCCCGCGGCCCCGGATGGGGGGAGGGTGGGGGGGGTTCGTGGGTCGTGCACAGCGACCGCGCGCTCTTTGCTGGCCACAGATGACCGTGGTCATGAAATGTCACGTGTGAATTTAGCAGGATACAGGTCTGCAAGCTGACTAGACTTCCTGGGCTGAGCTTTCCTGTTTTTGGATTGAATATTTTAAAACCTCACGTTTGTATTCCTATGTATTTAGTTATTTATGGAATTGTTCATTTATCATTTAACAGTTCGGTTTCTTTGCGTTTGCTTTTGATAACGGACATTCTGTCATCCCTCTCAGAGAAAAAAAATAAAGGTTTAAAAACACCTAAATAAATTAATTAATGCGCCTTTGTATTTTTGAAGGATTACTATGAGAGGCATCAAGCATGGCTGCTGTTTGAAACTACATCAGTAGTTTTGCCGAATGAATGTAGATTTCAAGGAAATTTGTGTGAATAATTTAATTTGCCTGAATATTTATTTGATCTGGCATTTTTGATGAATTTGTATGCTACAGCTTTAGGCTGAGCATGTATCCCACTGGAAAAAAAAATAAAATCATAAACTGTGAGAGAATTGGATTGGTATGATTAGGGTTGAGGTAGACAGTATGAAGTCACACCCAAGGCCCAAATCAACACACAAAAAGAACAAAAATCACTCCACACTCTCGGTTGTCTGGAAACGAGGCCTGTAAGACCCCCCCCACCCCCCCCCCCCCCTCCTGCTATAGTACCCATACTCTGACCCCCCCGCCCCCCCTCCCACCCCCTTCCTATAGAGGGGCCACTTCACATAATCAGCCCTTAGCCAAAGGCTTTTCGAGTGTTAGCGTTTTGTCTTTAAAAGGCCGGTGATCGGAGGCTGCCCCCGTTTGAAAGGCGAGCGCATAAAGCCTCATTCACACGACGGGGGCGGGCGCCGGGGCTGAGGTTCCTGCCCCGCTCTCCGTTTGTCCGGCCAATTCGTGGGGCGAGCGGCCTCGGCGGCCTTCCCCTTTCTTCCTGTTGTTTCCCCTCTTCTTCTTCTTCTTCTGGCCGCTCCAGAAAAGCGGGCCTCCGCCCCTTTCCTTGTAGGAGGCGTGCGAGCTTCGGATAACGTGACCGAGCGGCGAGGAGACGGCCCTCCCTTTGGTGCGGCTGCACGCCCATCGCTGCGCGAGCGTGCGCTGCGTCATCCCCATAAATTTACAGGGGCTCCAGACTGAGGAATAGCGAAGACGAGTTGACCTTCTCCCTCCCCACTTCTTCCTCTCTTTCTATGGTTTACATAATGGAAAGGCTCTTATTTCGACCAGAGCATTCGCTGACAAACAGCAATGAAGCGTGATGTCTGTGCCTTTCATGTCCTGCCATGTAACTGCTCTTGAGTTTTTATGTACATTGCCCCTATATGAACTGCGAAAATACATAAGTGCTTAATGTATATCTAATCTAAATGTATACCGGAATCTACTGCGCATGCAAACCAGCTGTGTTTATGAATATTCCTCGTGCCCTACACATGTCATATTTTAGCTCACTTTAGGGGGTGTACTTATTTTGAACGCACTGCGTATACACAGTTAATAGATATTCCAAAGTGCACATAGGAAGCATGTACTAAAACTTGCAAATAGCACTGTATTTGCGATTGGGAAATAATTTCCGCGCGGCGACTCGGATAGTTTGCATGAGGACACGGTTCCTCGTTTTCTCACAGCCTGCTTGTGTCACCGCTCTTTCTGCGTTTCTGGAAAAAAAAGAAGAAAAAAAACCGAGCGATAGTAATTCTGACTCTCTCCTTAAATAGAAGCCCCAGAATAAGGCTAGGGCTGTCAGGACCTCTCAGCGGTGGACGGGGGACAGACACAGCGCGGTAGAACAGCGCCTGGAACTTCACCTGTCCACCAGGGGCGGGAAAAAAAATATCGAAGGCCGAGGTGTTTGATGAGCCTCGAGCGTGGACGGAAATCGACGGCAGTTAATCCCCCCCCCCTTCCCCTCCTCCCGCTGCCGCTGTTTTTCACGTTGAGGGACTGTTGTTCCTCTCGCTTTTTTCCTCATGAGCATTTCCTTTCGGTTAATTCTCTGAAGAATGCCCTGGTCATATGACTATGAAATCCTGTTATTTTCACCCGTTCTTGTCTTATTGCCAGGTTCCCACAGTCCGTTCTTCTGCAGACAGAATCCTACCTGTGGCCATTATACAAAAACTGTGTATGTGTGTGTGTGTGTGTTTGTTTGTGTGTAGACCTATATAAGATTATTTGTTACTTACAATTTTGTGTTTTGTTGTTAGGCCTGATCAGATTTATCTGAGAATTTAAGTTAGACAAAAGGCATTTTATGTAACCTAATTGTTTTTATTTTATTTTATTTCATTACTGCGGGGAGAAGTTGGATGCTTGAGGATTTGAGCAACTGACAGCTTGAGCACTTGTACAATGAAGCTTATCAGTCCCAGATATTTAGACTGTAAATGTAGAAAAGAATTTGTAGGGAATTCTAAAATTTAGAGATGTGGCTGCTCACTTAAATTGTAATTACTTAGCATTTTATTCCCTAATAGTTCAAGGATAAATGAAACCGTTGCGCGGGGCAACGTGATCACTGAAGAACAGGCAGCCTAACAGGTTTGTGGAGATCACCCTGAGACGGCCCTCATGACCCCCAGGAGTTCACGCCCTCCAGGTTCAGGGCCGGTGTGCTACGCCGTGGAACGACAAACGCAGTCACCATTTCGCCCAGCGCTGGAGCCTTGTGGGAAAAGATTGAAGTGGCAGGGTTAGGGGCTTCTCCTCTCTTAACCTAGACTCCAGTGTGTGCTGTGTCTCTATGGTTGTGGTTGTGGTTTTGGTGCCCCCCTCCCCCCTTTTTATTTTGGCTGCCCTGCGCTGTTGGCATCCTGGCCTCCGCTGGCTGGCCTTGTTTTGGCTGGGAGGGGCCTGGGAGGGCCCGGCTATGTTTTGCCGTTTCTTCCCCTCTCCTCAGCCCTCGTGCGTGAGGAATGCCAGCTATGCGCTGGCCTGCGCTGGACTGCGCCCTCTCTGCTCGCTCCCCTTTCTCTGACCGCGGCGGGAGAGCAGGCCGGGAAAGGGGGCGCGGCGGGAAAACGGCGTTAGCCAGGGACCCGTCACAAGCCCAAAAAAAAAAAACCCTTTTTAATTGGGCGGGTGTTTATTTTTACATCTTGGACATGCGGGCCTTCCACCCGGACCGCCAGCAAGGCCTGGGAGAACCAGTGCCTGCAGGGTTTTCCGCTCGCTTCCCATGAACGGCCTTTGCTTTTCAGGGTAGAGTTAATTTTGTGTGTGTGTGCATGTGTGTGTGCATGTGTGTGTGTTTGTACGTGTGTGTGTGTGTGTGAGAGCATGTGTGTGGGAGACTGGGGGGAGAGAGAGAAAGAGACTGAGTCTGTTTACGCTTTTTCACTTTCTGGCAGACATGGTCCCACAGTGCTTTGCAGTTTAGAGTCAGGGTGGGGCATTTTACAGTTTTCTCTACATGATGAGAACTGATGATTTGTCCATGATGATTTGACCTTGTGATTACTAGAGTTTTTTCTTGGATGCCTAAACCCTGTTTTACAGGAGCAGACCCACTTAAAGGTATGTTCTCCATTTTCTCCAGCTTTACTTCACACAGAACACTGGGACAGCAATAATGGTTAAGCACCCGGCGGCTATCTGTCTCCTTTACCATAATTATCAGGCTCTAATAGACTATGGACATTATTTGATAAAAGTTTTATTTAGCTATTCTGGGAAATGAAGGCGTAAAAATAGATGAAGCTAGACCGCTTCTTAGAAATCGCGGCCTGCGAAACATTTAGCCTGAAGCCTACAGTTTTTTGTCTCGTGTACACCACGCTCAAGGGCACGAAAGATGATAAAGATAAAATATCCTTGTGGAAAATAAGTGCACTGAATGAAGTTAACCGACTCTCACACTTAACAGTGATTCAAAACCAAAGCAATTGAAAGAGGGAGGGAGACAATTAAGAACTCAGATGGATGATACTCGCTGGAGAAAATATGCGAGTCTCCCGCACTATGCTCAGTCTTATCTTGGAAGCTACACCTGCATATGCAACTTGCTTTGACCTTCAAAGAGCGTGTGCTGCAAGAGATGGGCCATTGATGATTTGGTGGCCATCGTATCGTATTCTGACCTCAATGTGACATTTCTGTGAACTGAGTTTTTTTTGAGGATTATGAGCCTGCCTATTTGAACAGTCTAGTATAAACAGAGGAGTGTTAATGCGAAGCCCATTTGGTAGCCTAGATTCTGCCTGCGCTGTCAATCTTCATTAAGGCAATGGCATTAACAGGAAGTATATTTATTAATCATATGGAAAACTCATTACATTAGATTCAAGTGATTTTTAAATGAATACTCATTACAGCCTTTAATGCAAAAACTGTGTTTCATTTTAGGTCATGTGTTTCATGACAAAATCATGGATGCTATAAATGGTTGATTGTAGGTTTTATCTTGTTTATCATACTTAATGAAACTCAATTTTTTACTTTTAAGTGTGGTTCTGAAAACTGACTCAACCTGTCGCTAGTTAGGTAGATTTAAATTAGCCAAGTTTTAGCAAACACAAAATATAAACCCATCATTCGTCTGTACATACAAATGTATATGAAGACATTCACTTAATTATTGCATTTAACCACTTCACATTAGTAGCGAGTGTTCTCTTACCTTACGTGTGGTATACTTGGCATGGTATTGTACGCAGGAACAGAGACAGAAGCATCACTGTGCATGTATCTGCAAACTGGGTTGTAACAACCAATGTTCATAAGTTTGATGAACTATGTAAGTAACACAGTCACTGTTTCTGGCAAGGTGCTCTCCCTTGGGGAAAACAATGCAGGTTTGACAGTTGGATCTTCTCTCCGACTTCATTTATGTTGCATTAAGGTCCTTGGTGCACTGATTTAATGCATTTCTTGTGGAATGTTTTCCTTCCCTGGGAAAATATGGCTTGTTATCTTGGTATATACTAGCATTCAGTTGACCCGCCCATCAAGCCAAAAAAATGTATCAAAACAGAGTTACTGTCCTTTCAGGTGGTGAACGGACATGCTTTAATTGACAGGTTTCCCATGGTCCTTGAAAATATTTCCATTTTGAAAAAAAGTCAGGGAAAGTGAGCTCTGTCCTCTGTCAAGGGACGTTTCCCATTATTAACGGCATACATTTTATTAGGTATATATATATATATATATATATATATATATGTACATTTTTCTTTTCTCTTGTACAGTGAGCAAAAAAAAAAATTCTTGCTGATTTACCTGGTAAAAACAATTTAATGTCAAGTCTAGGAAATATGGTGTGTAAGAAAAAGCTGGCTACCCTGCTGGCCTGTGCTCTCCAGCCTGTAAGCATTAGTGCTACCCAGTGCATCCGTCAGTAAAGGCTCCTGACACAAGCACAGGCTGGACCCTATAGCCTTGAGTTTGTGGGGTTGAGCCTCCCACGGCCGGAGGTTGGCAGTGAAAGACTAAATTGGTTTTGTCCCGGGGTGTATGTCAGCCCGGATTCCTCAGGATAAAAGTGCTTCAGACCCACCCCCCTCCCCCCCAGCAGTGGGCCAAACTCTCACAGGCTACCGGGTGAGAGACAAGCTGCTGTAGGGGGGCACAGTTGGTCATTCTAAAATTTGAAAGGAAAATGTTTTTTAAAAATGTGCGTTTTTGCTGTTTTACTGGATGCTCTTATCTGGAGTCATTTACACATGCAGTCCATTCCTACAGCTGGATATTTACTAGAGCAATTCTGGTTAAGTACCCTGCTTCAAGGGTATAACAGCAGGATCTCACCTGGGTATTGAACCTACAACCTGGGTGCTGCGAGCCCAGTTCTCTAACTACTGCTGCCCAATACTTTGTGTCTCATAAATCATTTCCCCTGCAATTCAGTTTCCTAGGAATTCGATCATTGCAGAAATACCAGTATTGTTGCCGTTTGGGTGTGGTTACCGTTGGCCATGCTGAATTTAACAGACTTCAGTGAAGGTGGTCTTCAGTAAAGACCTCATTCATGAGACCCGTACTCCTGAAAGGGCCTTTCTGCCCAGAGTCCATTTTGAAAGTACTATGTCATTTTGACTCTCAGTTTATCCGAGGCTCCATTATTTTGCAGTTCCTTGCCCTGCCATATAGCACGGGCCATGTTATTATTTTTTGAATGTGATTTAAATTTGCAAGTCCCCGATCCCTTGTAGCTGAAATACATGGAGTCAGAGTGTGCCGGGGCTCCCCCCATGGTTGTGTTGAGGATTCCCTTGTTCCTTGTCCGTCTGTCACCGTGACACAGTGTTAGCACAGCAGGATGTTTTTGCATTCTGATTTGAAGGAAGAGGAAGAGTCACTAAAAACGTATGCAATTCAGTAATGTACTCCTGCAAAAATGTGTATTAGAATGTGTGCACACATATGTGTGCGTGCACGTGTTTGTGTGTGCTTGTGCGTGAGAGAGTGTTTGTTGTGTGCATGTGAAAGTGTGTGTGTGTGTGTGTGTGTGTGTGAACCTTGCCTTGTATATTGTGAATGCTAGTTACGGGATGAGGAAGTGCAGTGCAATAATAAGCTTGAAAACTTTAGTGATTTTTCTGTTATATAATGAATTAAATCATTTTAAAAGATCTAAAGTATCAGTGGTTGCCTTTTTTAAGATGATATTGATTCATTCATTTTCATTGAAATAAAGGCAAGGGACAAAGGTAATTAAAAATTGATCCATATCTGAAAGATCTCTTGTGATCTACTTCAGATTAACTGATTATAAGTATCATTCTCAACATTAAACTGAGAGATTTTGGTTGCCAAGGGGATTTCAGATGGATGAAGCCGCTGTGTACAACCTGGTACAGAACGGATCCTTTTCTTGTACAATTAAAATTATGGGTTGTAAACTTCAGGCTTCAGCACGATAAGATACAACTTCGATTCCTGAGACAACGGTTCGATATTTGGCATTACCACAAATTTTGCTACGATACGATCCAAAACGACCTTGTGTAGTGAGACACGATCAATGCACATGATTCAGCTAACGCTATCCTGTTACAGCGCACACATACAACCATAATGGGGCTGAGAGTACAAAAACGTACTGACGTCACGTTTAAGGGAAGGAAACACGGCAATACTGTGGGTGATGATAAGGTGGAGCTGGAGACCTACAGGCTGCATTTGAAATGAAAAAGGGGTATATTATTTCATCGCACACTCTTGAGTTAGTTACAGAAACACCCCGGCATTGCATGGGTCCTCCCTGTTACTAGTTTTATGTACATGAAGTACAAATGAAAGCAAATCTTTGGTCCCATCAGAACCAGATTATCAACTTCAATTGTGCAATTATAGAAGATATATCAGGGCACAGTTCTAAGGAAAAGCATGATTTCCTTTTTTTTGGTACTGCCATTTTTCAAAATGTTCATTATGGAGTGCACTTATAGAGATATATAAACCGTATATCTGTGTTTTTTGAAACATGGAATTAACTTTGATGAGAGGTGAAATGCACAGGTCAGGTCATCAGCAATTATGAGCAGGTTACTATCGGCTAGTAATTATTTGTATGCGATAAGGTTATATTACTACTTTCAGATTTTCGTTATCCACTCTTGACTAGTTCCTATGGAAAAGCACCCATGATTTTGCTTCAGTAAAGGATTAAAGTGTGATGGAAGCTCTTGCGTGAGCAAAATGTATTATAAATCTTTGTCTTTATATATCTTTATATATAAAGAAAAATGTATGATATATCTTTATCTTTATATATCTCATATATCTTAAAATATTTTTCTTTTGATATTTTGTAAATGTAATATCAAAAAATGTACCCTTATATTGATTTTGCCAGACACGTTTTTTTTTACTATAGTCCCTTGTTAATATATATAGGGGTTTCCCAGTTTATTTATTGTGATTTAGATGTGTTTATATTTGCATGAATATTCAGAGAGATCCAGTGGGCTGTGTTTGCATTCTAAATTGCACTTAGTTAAACATTTTAGATGTAAATGCTGCCACAGTTACCGAGCATCGCTGAAAACGTCGGCCTTTGTCTGTCACCATTTGCAGTTTAATTACATGGTGGCGTAATTAGCATGACAGCATGTCTTAAACACAATTTAATTATGCTACCGTGCGCTAGGGTGTTAAATAGCCACTGCTTTGCGGCCTGCAGTCCCCTGGATCATTTACACTGAGCCTCCCCTTCACCAAAAGGCCTCCAGTCTACTGCACTAGAACAGAGTAGCCCATGGGCTGCTCTACTGTAACCAAGGACAACACTAGGGGAGCAGCGGCAAATTATAGCCCTTATAGCCCATTAAAATCAGATGGAAATGTTGCATTAATGATACATTAGTTGCCCTGATCCTTAGGTGGAATTACTCTGAATTCCAGTCAGTCTGTGTTTTAAACCGAGTCATTCAGGGCCACAGGAAACGCAGGCTGCAGGGCGGAGGAAGTCGAGAGGTGGGCCTGGCACGACATTATCGCTTTGCTGAGTGTCAGATTAAAAGAAAAGAAATGTGTGTCTGTGGTCACGGAATTCTCTACCTTCTCTCCCCCCCCCCCCCCGCCAATTTACTTTTTTGATATGCTGGTCAATATTGGGCCTGTATTAGTAATTGTGTGAGGGTGGGTATCTTGTTGCATTTCTAGATGATGAGTGTGTATTGACACGGTTGGTTTGGAGAAATTGACAGATTTCTTTGGTTTCCTATCTCTTCACTCGTTTAGCCTGAGTTGTAAAGGACCCGTCAGCCTGTGGCGGCAGGCCCCAAATTCATGCCATCTCTAGCGATCGGCCAAATCACGCCAGCGACACGGGCCCCTTTCGCCGATCCGTGATTCAAATATAAAATTTGACTTGTGGAACGCACCGCTAAATTTAGCGCCGTATAAAGCGCCTTGGCCGGCACTCGCGCGGAGCGGATACCGGCGCACCTTTTCCGTGGTCCGGTGGAAAAGGCGAGCCGCCCCGGCGCTTGGGTTTCTCCTTTATTCGCCTCGGACAATGAAGCGCCGGCAGAACCGCAGACCGCGGGATCGCATGACTCTGCCACCCCGGCCGAGCGTCAGCTGGCTCGGTTTCACTTCGCTGTTCTCCTTTACGTCGCTAGAATATTAAAGGGAAACGTACACCGGGCTCGGCCCTCCCTCTGCAACCCGAGTTACCAGTTCCTGTTTCTTTAAGGCATTGTGTTCGCAAAAAGGCCAGCCGTCGGTGGAAAAAGCAGCAGACCGGGGCATTGTGGAGCGGCTAGTCTGTGTTTTCCTGTTTGTTTGTATTTTCACACGGTAATTTGCCTCAGAACACATATTGGAGGAAATCTGGATAACGCGTACGGTTAAAAGAGAAACTCCACAAAGTAGAATGACTGTGTTTGTTTTTTTATATACGCTATATGACCCAAAGTATCCACATACCCCTTGGTCTGGGGCCGTTTTTCATGGTTTGGGCTAGGCCCCTTAGTTCCAGAGAAGGAAAATCTTAACGCTACAGCATACAATCACATTCTAGACGATTCTGTACTTCCCCAACAGTTTGGGGAAGGCCTTTTCCTGTTTCAGCATGACAGTGCCCCTGGGCATGCAACTAGGTCTATATAGAAATGGTTTTGTGGAAGAACTTGACTGGCCTGCAGAGAGTCCTGACCTAAACCCCATCCAACACTGGATGAACTGGAAAGCCAACAGCGAGCCAGGCCTAATCGCCCAATCATCGCCCGACCTCACTAATGCTCTTCTGGCTGAATGGAAGCAAATCCCTGCAGCCATGCTCCAACATTTAGTATAAACCCATCCCAGAAGAGTGGAGGTTATTATAGCATCAAAGGGTGGACCAACTCCATATTAATGCCCATAGTTTTGGATGAGATTTTGGATGTCAGGTGTCCACATACTTTTGGGCATAAAATGTATTTTCCACTTGGTAGTTTTTTTGGCAGAGAACTCAGTGTGGGATTTCTTTGTGTTAATTGTTGTTGCACAACGCAGAGTCCCCTCAGGTGTAGTTGCTCTTATTTCAGCACGTTCCCTCCCTTTGCTCATAAATATTGTTTCAACATGTTGTTTTACATGTTTTAAAAAATGTATGTATGCCAAAGACATATTTTAATACCATAAGTCTGCAGCTCACAAAGCTAGAAATAAGGGAAGTGGGAGGGTGTGTGTAAATAGAGTGCATCATCATTTGTGGTTGTTACATACGTGTACATTTCATAATTGGCAGGAGTGGTATCCATTGTTACACGGGGGTGTAACAATGTTAACAGTGTGCCTAAAATAACAGGTGCAGTTGAAAAAAAACTACCTTTCGTACAGCATGTGACAAAATACAAATACAGAAATGTACAAGAGAGAAATACTGTGCTGAATGTGGTGAAGTCTTTGCAAATGTATACTGCCTGTAATAACTGAAAGAATACAATGGAAATTGTCAATGTGTTATTTTTAACTATTTTAGCCGTATATACCGGAATGTGCTTGTACAACCAAGGTCATAAATCAAACGTAACTGAAACAGCAATGACGTTTGCCTCCCCCGACATATTGCAAACAATCCCGTCTATTAAGCCTCATTCAGTGATCTGAAAAGGCTGCATAATATGTTCACGTCTGCAGCGTGAACATACGGACTCCACTCCAGGGCGTTGAGCTGTGGAATATTATGTTTTTCTGCCACACCTGTAGTTTGCAGTCGGTCCCTATCGCGGAAGTGCAGGTTTGCTAGCCTGGCCGTGTCACGCAAAGCCCCGCCCCCTGCCCGTTAAGCAGAAGACCTCCACAGGGGTTCCCTGGAGCCTCCTAATGTTTTAGCAGCCAACACTTATGTTTCGTGTGTAAACAGACCCGGTGTGTCTTCAACGGCCACTCCTGCATTCCTGTGTCTCTCCTCGCGCTAAAAAAAAAAAACAGGCTCACCTACACGCTCGGAACAAAGCCCCTCGCCGCCGGCTCCCGTTCTGGCGGAGCTCGCCCGTCCGCCCCGTCGAAAGTGTAATTGGACTCCGGTGAAAGCACCTAGGCCCAATTTCATCGTGATGGACTCTGCTGTAGGGGATGATTCGTCCACCCTCAAACACCGCCGCACCACCCCACCCTCGCCCCCTCAGCAGCGTTTCTGCTTTGGCGTGTCATGCTTCTCGTTTGTTCCTGGGAAGTCACGTTTCGTTTTTTTTTTTTCTGTGCAATTTTCTGGAAGAAGCTCCTCTTTCCTCTTTTTTTGTTGTTGTTGTCAATGTTCTGTTTTTGGTTGGTTTTTTCTTTCTCCTCGAGGTTGCGGTGGTGGGGGGCGGGGGGGGGGGGGGGGGCGGGGGAGTGAGCATTTCTGTCAAACATTTAATGTCCAGCTGGTTTCAGAAATAATCTGGAAGTGTTTCTGCTGCACTCCCTGTGATATGTTGAGCTGCTAGAGGGTTGGTGATGGTCACATGAGCTACTGTATAGTGATCGTGGCTCAGATCGGTTTGTGTGGTCTCCTAAGTTTATTTTTATTTATTTGTCAAGGGCACTAGATATTCCCTACTCAGTTTTCTTAAATCGTCCAGTTTGCTTCTTTCATTGGATGCCATAGTTATTATTTATTATAAAACGGGCTGTGTGGATCCTGGATGCTGATTGGCTGAGACCGGGTTGTACAGTGATTGTAAATCCATTACAGTAGTAGTTATTCAAACTGCCTGTTTGTAAATAGTATTACTCCACACACAAATTATTATTACTATATATTGTAATCATTGTGACACGGGGTTAGCCGTTTTTGTGCAGAAATTATAAACGGCTAACCCCCTTCCCTCCCGGTCTGCCAGCGCCAGCTTGGCTAGGTGTGATCGGCAGACTTAATAATGCCCGAGGCTGAGAGCCGCGTCGCTCGCGAAGGAGAGACCCTTTTTCGCGTCTCCTTGGTCTTCTCTCGAACGTGTCGGACGGGCGGCAGGGCGAAAGAGCCACTCTCTCCGTCTCCACGGCTCCTGCACCCCCCCCTCGCGCCCCCTCGCCCCCCCTCGCGCCATGCTGAAACGGGCCCGGGTGCCAGTTCGCCTTTCAGCGGCGCTGGTTAATTGGAGTGTGCTGCTGGCTTTGTTTGTCCGGTCGTATCCGGTTACTGATGAAGGGGGGCAGCTTCAATAATAGATATCGCAGACAATGGAGCAGGCACATGCGAACCCCCCCCCCCCCCCCCCCCCCGCCGCCTCCCCCACCCCCCCGTCCTCCCACTCAGCCACCCTCAGCCAGTGAGGGACTGACAGCAGGAGACCACAGGACAGCTGTTCCTCTTGTACGCCACGGTGCCACTGTTTCTAGGGAGATTGCTTCTCAACCTGTTGAATATCCCTCCCTCCCTCCCTCCCTCCCTCCCCCCCTCTATCTCTCTCTCTCCCTCCCCCCCTCTATCTCTCTCTCTCTCTCTCTATCTCTCTCTTTCTCTTTCTCTTTCTCTCCCCCACGCTTATGATGATGGAGGTATTCTTTTAGAAAGGGTACGGGATTTTCCGATGATGGGTTGCTTGCCTGAGGTTAATTTGTTTATGCACAACAGATTTTATACGCCCCCTCCTCGTATCTCTCTTCAGCACACTGCATCTATCTCTACAGCAGGGCTGAGCAGGGTCTGTGTGTGTGTGTGTGTGTGTCACATGCAGGCACACACACGCTCGCACGCACGCACAGACAAACACCCCCCTTATCACTTCCCCCTCCTTCTGTCTGTCTTTCCCTCAGTCCCTCCCTCCTTCTCTTTCTCTCTCTCTCTCTCACACACACACATGCACACACACGAATACACACACACCCCCTCCCTCTGTCTTTCCCTCCCTCCCTCCCTCCCTCCCTCTCTCTCTCTCACTCACTCACTGTCTCTCTCGCTGTTGCACTTGCTTCTCTCCAGCTCTGTCTCTCTGGCCCCCCTCTAGGCCCGAACGCACTTCTTTCTCTCCCTCCCCTTCTCTCTTTTTCACTCCCTTCTTCCTTCTCTCCCTGCTGCGCTAGCCGTCATGCCACACGCGGAGGACTAGACTGACATGCCGTCCACGTGTTGCAGGTAAAGTTCTCTCTCTCTCTCTCTCTCTCTCTCTCTGCTCGCGAATGTCCGTTCGCTCGGGATCCAGCTCAGCCCGTGTCAGCGGTCGCAAGATAAATTACGCGTCCGTGTTTCTTTCTGTTCTCTCAACTTCGTCGAGAATCACCAGTTAATCGCGGTCGGCGTGCGTTTGCGACGGTGTCGTTTTTCTCTCTCCGCGTTTATGGTTTTTCTGAAGGCGAGGTGCCAGACGTTTACCCTGCAAACTCTTTCCTGGTGGAGCTTTTATGTGACAGCGTTGTGTCTGTACTTTGACACAGATGCTCTCGCATGCAAATGCTGTGGGAGATGTATCTGTAGAATAATATATGTGTCAAACTGTATCTGGTGACACAAAAAACGCTTTACTTGAGGAAGATGAAACGTTTTTGTGTGACCAGATATAGGTTGACACATATATATTTTCGTTACTCGCTGTTGCGAGTCTGGTACTTTTTTAAAATTCTGGGTTCCATCTGTCTGGTAAAATAAGCCATTTTGGCAAGTTGTTTGATTCAGCCTGCTGTCTGAAGTGTTTCTTAAGTGTTGAATTGATCGTGTTATGATATATTCTCCCTGTTGCTGCTTTCTCCAACTTCGGCAGCAATAAGGTCTGAAGTAAAGGTTTACTGGTGTTTTTACTTTCTATTTTATAGATGACCTTGTAAAGAAGCATAATTTGGAAACCGTATATTATAATGTGTGACATTTATTTAGTCTATCATTGTGTCAAAACTTTAACCTCAACATGTATGGGGTAGGCATGGAAGTTACCTCACAAAGTACTAAGTGACATTGATCAATGATATCGATCATTATTTTGTATACACACGCATATATTTGTGGTGTGTGTTTTATATATATATATAGTCACAGATAGTTTAAAAATTGTGCAAATCAGCTGCTTTAAAATATGGTCTTTTCAACTCCACGGTGTCATTGCCTATTCATATTAGCAAAAAGAACTTCCTTGAGGTTAGAATCTATGGAAATAAGGACTGGCTGTGCCTCTTCCACCACTAATCTTTTCTCACCTCGGAGGTAAAATTTCAGCTGTTCCGACTCTGCTCGCCCGTTTTTGTGTCCTCCCCGAATCGAGTCACTCCTGCGTGTGCGCCGCCCTCCTTTAATCGCGGCCTGCGATTAGATTCCGCCGTCGCGCGGCCGGTGCCTTAAATTTAAACGCCGCTTGCAGAAGCGGGTGCAGAAATGCGGCTCTCCCAAACACGCAGAACTGGTTTGGGAACAGGCTGAGCTGAGCACACGGGGGTTTGGTTGCGAAAGAGGGGACAGACGCCGGTGAGAGGAGACGGAGTGCAGCTGAATTCTGCCTCCGAGCTTTCCCGCGACGCGGCGGAATCTGGCCTCGGGAAAATAAAAAACCTGCGAGCTGCTCCCAAAAACTGTGAGTGGTTAAGCGCCCGGAGCGCTGCTCCACGCTGCCGGCGTCGTCGCGAGAGGGCTCCGGCAGGGAATACTGTTGGGAGTTGCTCTTGGATCCTTGTTGAGTGAGCTCGCGGTATCAGCGGTGCAGGCAGGCTCTGTGCAGGCTGTTTTATGTGTGAATCTCGCCACAGAGAATCTAACTCGAATCATAGTGCCTTCCTCCTGTGCGCTTACGTGTATGTGTGTGTGTGTGTGTGTGTGTGTGTGCGTGCATCTATGTGACAACATTTATATTTAACAGCTCTGTTTGCGCTCTTTTTTGTCGATTTAATTGGCTTTGAAGGCAGTTATTATGCGCAGTGACTATGACTGAAGTAAACTCAGGAGTACACCATGTTTCACAACACCTGAATGGTATTTTGCGTGAGTGTAATTTACAATCGACTGGTCTCAAGTAGATTCATGTTCTAGTGCAGTTCTCTACAGTAATGCTCCAGAGTAATGCTCCACAGTAATGCTTCACAGTAATGCTCCAGAGTAATGCTCCAGAGTAATGCTTCACAGTAATGCTCCAGAGTAATGCTTCACAGTAATGCTCCAGAGTAATGCTTCACAGTAATTCTCCAGAGTAATGCTTCACAGTAATGCTCCAGAGTAATGCTTCACAGTAATGCTCCGGAGTAATGCTTCACAGTAGTGCTCCGGAGTAATGCTTCACAGTAATGCTCTGGAGTAATACTTCACAGTAATGCTCCAGAGTAATGCTTCACAGTAATGCTCTGGAGTAATGCTCCACAGTAATGCTCCAGAGTAATGCTTCACAGTAATGCTCCAGAGTAATGCTTCACAGTAATGCTCTGGATTAATGCTCCAGTGTTAAACGGCTCGGCAGTTTGCACTGGTACAGTGGAAGGGGACAGGCAGGCTCGTGTGAGGGCCGGTGGAGGCCACGCCTCTCATTTCATCTTGGCAGAGGCACCGGCACAGGTGCTTTCCTGTTACTGGCCATCCACCAATCAGATAGGGCTTGAGCATTTCAGGGAGGAGCTTTGCGGTATGTTCCCTCCGGTGCTCTGTACAGTAGCCTTTGTGAATCGCATTGCTCTCTTGTTCCAGTTTGCATGGCTCATGTATATTTACAGGCAATGGTAAAACTGAATTAGGCCAGAATTACCAGCTCCTGCCATCAGATTTCATCCTGTAGGATGTGCTTCTTGTGTTCCATCCTGCATAGTACTGCTAAATGAGTATTGGCACGCTGAACCTTTTTTGTCTGGTTGCAGATTAAATGAAAGTAACTGATGGAAAGATATAATTCTGTTACTGGGGGACAATTTTAGAAGTTTTGTAGGTTTTTAATTAACTCAGCTGTTGTTGTGAGTGTGAAATTTATTTTTAAAAAGCTTATCTGCCTCTTTTAAGCATAGCAACACTGCTGTTGTGACCGTTCTTACATTTTCCTTTATCCTAATTTATTCAGTGACAGACTTTCCTACGAGTAGAAGTTTGCAGCCGAACCGAAGAAGATGCCGCCCTGTTTTATTTAAAAAACCCGTTTCAAACCGGGAAAAAAAACAGGGTATAAGCGATAAAGTCCTGTTCCCGTGCCGACCCAAAGTGATCACATTCCCTTGGTTTGCAGTACAACCCTAATATGGTGGGTTGGTTGACTTTCTGCCGTTGGCCTGAACCCTGAGGTACTTATTTGTTAGCTGCCAGTCAGTGTAGGCATTTTTCAGTGCAGCCAAGGTTTGTTTGCTGTTAGAACAGGTATTTACAGGTTAGGGAACCCTCTGTTAAAGCCTTAATAGAGTTATTGTCTCTAGTGGTGTATTGGGAAGTGCATTCGGAATGGCAATCACAATGGTATACACTTGAGCTGAATCAAATATATCTGCACGGTCCTTTTTTCTGTTTATTGTAAATTTCAGTTGTGCAGTAATCATTACTTCTATATTCCCATTAGTTGCTCTACCTGAGGGATATCATAAACAAAATGGATTTTCCATAAGGTGTAGGAATTTTTTTAAATTGACACAGTGCAGTTGTTACCGATGGTTTCTGGATTCTGGGGGGGGTCTCAAAGGGTTGTCGAAGTTTAGCGTGGTAGGCCTTTCTCCAGTGGTAACACTTTTTGCTGTGTGGAAAGTGACGGCCACTCGGACGCACTACCTCCAGTTCATACCAGGGAAAGAGCCAGATCCACTGGCTTTCCCCTCTCCTGTTTCCATGGTGACCTGTTTTTTTCCCCCTCTCAGAATTCTTTTTGAAAGCTGTCCTGCAGACTAGAAAATCATAAAAGATGTCTGCCTTGCACATTGTCCAGATACAGTATGTAGCTCTTGTATTTGTGGGAAGGTTATTTAGAAACCAAACGTGCTGTCGTACGTAAATCTCAAAGACACACAATTTGAATGACTCATCCAGCAGCAGTGATCCACACTGACTTTTTTTTATTGGCTTAGGAACCAGCGCTTGTCCTCTTTTTCATATTAACTGTCAATGACAAACACATTTCCCCTGACTGAGTGTCAACAATATACTGAACCTTAACGAATAAAACCATTATTTTTCATTCATGTTATGCATACTATAATACTGCCCACCTTTAAATATGTTAAAAAGACAATAAATAAGAAAATTAAGGGATCTACGGTCCATGAATTATGCATTTTCAAATTAATCACAGAATATATTGTACATTATTCTCAATTCTCAATCTGAGTGTATATACAACATGAGATTGTTCATCAAAGAATATGTTTTTTGGTCTGAACTGAAGGATATATGGTCATAAACATAAGCAGTTGTGAAAAAAGATATCCATTTTAATCATAGATGTTAAGCAGCCATAAATTCTCTTGGCAGTGGTGTGGAAAAGATCGAACGAGGTTGTGGAAAGCTGGAGAAAAGGCTTCCCCACTGGTTGAGTTTCTCAGGAATACTGGCTGCTTGGAACAATACGAGCATATTAAAACATGAAATTGGTTTTCAGGCTATAAAACTAATATTCTGTTGATATTAGATGGTTGTTAATCTTTTCAGCTGCGAAGGAAGTATGGCAGTTTCCTGTTTCAGTCTGGCTGCTGTGTTTCAGGGCTTTGTGGCGTTAATAACGAGCCCATGTCCTTCGACACATTAGGGCTGCAAAATTAATCATAAATTAATCCTGGTCGTGATTTTGCCTTCCACAATTAGCGAAAGTGAGGGCCTGCAATATTGGCGCATTGCTAGAATGGCTGCTCTGGTGTGACAAAACTCACTCTTATACTGAAAAGGGGCGGGATTCAGAATCCCATATTTTGGCCAAAAAAACATCACCCTTCAGGTCTTTTTAAAAAAAACACCCCCACATTTTTTCAGAGGACTTTTTTTTCCAGTACGTAGTTTACGCATAAATATCTTTTACATTTATACATCATCATATTTATGAATGATAAACTTTACATTTGCACATTATCATTTATATTGAAACCCTTGAGGTCTTTCAGTCAGAAACAATACGACGGCCCTCTCCTAAGGTGAATCGACCTTTCGAGTCTGACGTGTTTTTTCTGCCCAAATAAGGTCCCGCCCCCTTTCAGTGTAATGGAAAAATGTATGGGGGTCTAAAAAAAATTGCCTCTAACTACATCCATATCTAATATGGATTATTTTGCTTTTGTTGCTTCTAATATTGTGCATTTCTCTCTGTGCAGAGGGGTACTCCTGTGGGTTTTTGCAATTGTAGTGGAAAAAATGGAAGAAAAAAACGAAAAACGGGAGCCATTACCAGCTTAGCATGGCCTTGATGTCCCTCTCCCTCTGTTAGAGTCTGTGGGAGGAAATTGGAGGAAACATGTCTTCTGGATGATGTTGTTAGCAGAATATTTTTTTAAATTTCAGTGTGTTTGCAACAGCAGGGACCATCCGCACTATACATCATGTCTGCTTTTTGTCATTTCTCTCATTTTAAGGAGAAAATTATTGCCAAGTGGGTCTCAAAAGTCCCATTTTGTCATCACCCTGAAAAACGAAAGGGGCCTGGAAGAATTCCTATGTGTTCTGAAGACACGACTGTAGTGGTCTACGGAATATGGCTTGTCGGGTCTAGTGTATATATTCCAAATTATGTGTTTCTCCTACACGGGTAGACTGTCTGACCAATTGCAGGCATTCGTTTCGAACGCGTTGTGGGTAATAACTTTCTGCTAACCGACCCAAACACAGCAGTGGCGGACGGTAGGCCGGCTCAGAGACTTTTTTTTTGTTGGTGTAGCATGAAAAACACGCTGGAAAAAGCAACGTTAAACGTACGACCGATATAGCAAACATAAGAAGCAGCGGGATGTAAAGAGTCGGTTCCTCAAAAGGGATCGAAATCTGCTTTAGAACAAGCAATGTTGACCGGAAACAAACACTCCGCAAAGTGTGCCTTAGCTACTAATTATTCGACTAATTCATTCAACCACCTTAAAAGCCATCACAAAGTTCAATATGATGAATGCATGAAGATGAGGGTGTTTTCTGTTGATTTAAATTAATGATAAATGATCATGATTATCATTTTCGTCATACTCGTGCAGTTTTACGGCACATTAATAATACTTCACTAAGTCCCAGTTTCTGACTAAACAGGGGAACACTTTTCCCAGGGTCATAGCGAGTCACCTGGTACCTCATTTGCAGGAAGCCGTGACCTTAATTACCAGTTTCATGGTGGTGGCAGTGGCCAGATAGTCTGCTAATAGCAAAGAGATGGATAATGCTATCTGCAAGTCACTGACAAGAGAGGTGAAACCTTGTTTGACACATAGCAAATTTGCGGAACTTAAATATCCAAAAAATCCACTAAATGTTTGTTGTGAATACATTGAATTTTATTATTTACATTTTCTGCGTATTGTTTCATGAAGACCAAGACCTTTTAGAACTGGAAATAAAAGCATAAAAGATAGAGAATCTGGTGATAATTCCCTTGCAGTGAGGGAATTATAATGTTTTATTGCTAAGCAGCACAATTTCTTGCTGGCATTATGAAACGTATCTGCTAAGTCCCACAGGTCTTTGGAGAATTACACAGAAAAGCCAAGCGAAGCTTGTAGCTATTTTGATGATATTTTTTTATTATATAATAAAGGCAATAAAAAAGAAACATTGTCTGCTCACATGTCAGCATATGCTCTTCATTATGAATTTTTTACACGAGGAAAAGGCAGCCAATAAATGACTGTTTGGATATGCATCCCGCTTCCTCGTCAGAATTAGTTTGATGGAGCGGCAGCCGCAAAACGACTAATTGATATTGGGCCTCTTGCTCGCTAATTAGGGACACTTAGCCATAATGACGGCAGGAGAGGGACATGGCACGGCTCTGTCCCCCCGTCATTCGCCGCGGTGAATTTAAATGCGGAAGGTAACCTCGCGGGACGTGACCTTTGACCCTCAGAGATGGGTGTTTGGGAAATGGAGGAGGTGGGTGTGGAACCTCTCCGTGCGCTCCCATTATGGCCGCCATTTCGAGTCAGAGGGAGAGAGGGCTTTGCGTGTTGCGTCTTTCACCCGCGAGATGAAATGTCAAAGACATTACGGAGGTGCTCGGCTATAAAGGTTAAAGAGATTGCATCGTTTTTGCATATTCATATTCCACCGGGCTGGAATTTGAATGTAATAGTTTTTTGTCGTTTATAAAGGTGATAAGAATGAGTGTCAGAAGAAGCTGATGAGAATGACATGACATCAGACATAACCGTCTTGTCAGAGTTGCAAAGCTGAACTCTACTTTCTTACCCCTTGAATAGATGTTAGATTTTTTTGCTTCGTCAGCACACGTTTTCATATCCTTTTTAGAAGTCGAAGCTGAATTTTTTTTTTTTTTTTACTCTGTGAGCTATGTATGGCAGATCTTACGGGATGCTATTAATAGCTTATTTTTTAATTGGCATCAGGCGATGCTGGACTTCTGAGGGCGACTGCTCGTCATGAAAGAATTCTGTGCCTTTCTTCTGTTTCGTACAAAGCTCAGAAAAAACATCAAAAAGTCCTGGAGTGCTGTGCTCTACTGTCCACAGTATTAATGGAGATGTGGGCTCTGTGATCGTGTATCTCATGTGTCCATGCTCTGAAATCTGTTTCTTCTCCAGCCTTTTCCAACCCAGTATGTATTTTGCAGCTTGACTTTGCTTACTTGCAAAGGATGTGTTTGTCAGCCATTTTGAATCAAAACTCCCAGCATTCCCCCAATTGAGCATCAATGCTCTCATCAGAGATCACGACTCTGCTAAAATGCCCGTAAATCCTCTGTCCACCCCAACATGTTCTTCCATCATCTGTACGGACCAGCCAATTCGGGTAGTTTGAAAATTCACAACCACAGTAGTCTTGCCCTGGTCTTTTCATTCTGGGCATTCGGAAAGAATGCGAGTACGTCACCCAGGCCTGTTCGTGTGGAAATGTGTAAGTTGTAGCGAGGATATCCCCCTTTTGGCCCTGAAAGAACAAAAATAGATCTGGGGGAGGAAGTTAATTAGTAAAGTATTCCCTCTGGTCTGACAATCATGCTCAGGAACCGAAAGGCAAATGAAAACATTTCCTCTGTCAGCTCGCTGAAAGGCCAGTGGCAGAACAGGCGTACTGTTTTCCAGCTGACCGAATCCCACAGTAAATATTTCCGTTTACAGTAGGGTGCATTGGCATTGGAATTAACCCGTCTGCCTGTTTTAAGCCCTTGGGCCCGAAACTGGTGCCTTGCAGCACCAAATAACGAAACTTTAAATAGTTCTTTCTGAATCCTACTTCACCGTAATACATGAAAGATGGCCGCTTGACTTTGTAGCTCTCAGCAATAAGGCTTTTTTCCCCCCCTCAGCATATGAAGGTCATTTTATGACCCTTGAAAACGTGTGCACGTGGGTACTTGTGTAGTGCACATACTTAAGAGCATTTCTCCCTGTGTGGGTGTATATAACATAACGGTGATGTAAATGGGGAAACACCTAACTTCCCTATCCCCCTGCCCAAAAACTTTTTTTGGACATAACTTCTTCTGGATTCAATACATTTTACACTCTCCATGAGATACTTCATATGAATTACAGTAAATGAAAAAAAACCTTTTAAACCCTCCAACTCAGTAAATTCTCAGTAAAACACATCTTTTGGATGTGTTTGGAAACTCATCTTTTCTGTTATTATTGAAGAGTGTCATTAACTCAATGACTAACAGTATTATTGACTCAATGATTAACATTGAAGCGGTTTCAGCAAATTTGTCAGAAGTTGCCATGAATTATTTGATTTTAGTGCCAGTGATTTATATATTTAGAGCAATCACTTCAGCCAAAATCACCAGAATGGAAATGATTGGATATGAGTAGGCCTACTTGATTTAATTGGTTGAGTGTTGCATTACTCGTATAAAAATTGTGTCAGTTGCCCAGAGGTTGTCAGCGGACACCTTCGGTGTCACATTCTCAGCTCTTATTGGTGTGGCGACCGTTAGCTGGCCCTGTGACCAACGGATTTCCCCGGTTTTTGTCTTTCAGCGGGGATTTGAGGAGCCTCTTTCTTCTGGTTTCACGTGCGGCCCTTCTACCATGAGCAATTCTACTCCATCTACAGGTACCGTGCACTCCTTCTTAGAAATCTCCGGAAGCCGACGCTCGAGACGGGCTCGGCGTTGCCGCAAGAATTAGCCTCCGATTTCATCGTGGTCTCCGTGCAAATTTCACGGCCTAGCGGGCGGTCAGAATCGAGTTTCCCGGGTGGAGGCTTCTTAGCAGAAATGTCGCAAGTAATCGGTGCTCGGTTGCAGTAACACATGATGTACCTCTTCGCGGGTGTGGATGTTTATTCTGCCGTCTGTGCATCCTGAGTGCACCGAGCATTCGTGTTATCTTGCTCACTCTACGGCTAACTGCGATAAGCGCATAGTCTGTCAACTTTGTGAGCGTTTTAAAAAAAATCATAAATGTCTTCATGCTGGGCTTCACTGGAGAACTGTATTTTAGAGATTTTAGTTTGAGTCGCTGGTGGGGCGATTGAAAATGCGGACTATCGTCTTTTTGCCAATCAGGCAGAGGAGACAAATTGATGGAGAACATGCGGTTCTGTCATACCCAGCAATGCCCCTGGAAAACTGGCCCATGAATCCCTGATATTTCTGTTTTTTTTTTTTGTTTTTTTTAAATTGAGCTTGGGGGGGGGGGGGGGGGGGGGTAACTCTTTGTTTTGGATTCTTGAGTCATTCTGCATTTCAACTTTTATTCCTATTTCTTATGAATAGTAAAGTATCCATTTTTTTCTCTCAAACTTGTATAAGCACTCCAGTGATCTGTTGAGATGTCGTTAATTTCACTCGCTCATTCTGAACAGTACGAGGGAAATTAACACAAAAGTAATGGGGAAACGAGTTTCTTTACTTGCGAGATGGCAGTAGATAAGTCTTTAGAAAAATGTATGGAGGGTTGACGGTATGTACGTGGAGCTGATGCATATCATTTACGTTGCATCACAAGAAGTGTAGTGCGGAATAATGTCCTGTATTCAATCTCAGTCATCTCTCAGATAACAATGCAGTCAGTGCATTGCGCACACCAGTTATTCAGGAAGTATCTATTTTCGTCCCAACGCTCTGGTAGAACTAACTTGTACCCTCATAGAATCTTGGTTTCAAAACCAAAAGCCACACTCAGCGTAATCTGCAAAGCCACATCAATCTCTATAAAAACATGTTGATTCTGAAACTATGTAAAAGGCATATATATAAAGCGAGGAAGAGCGGCCATTACAACAAAATGCGTTTCCCTTCTCGGCACTTGGCAGAAGAGCTTATCGGAGAAAATTGTTCTTTGCTTCTTTGCTTCTTACTCGATACGCCGTGACTGCATCGGCCGTGTGATATTAAGGGCTTAAATCAGTGTAAATCAGCTGCTCGCGCTCCTTCGCTTTCTCACATGCTGCTAAATTTAGGCTTTACATGTGAAGGCGAATCACACCTACAGCATCTTGTTCGCAGCTCATTTTATTGCTCTCTCAGGGTTTCGCTTAAAGATAAATCCGTCTGCATCCATTTTATCCCCCGTTTTTACCCTGAGATTTCAGCAAGCCTTTGTTCACGTTTCACTTAAGAGACAACGCAGTTTTTTTTTGCTTTTGTGTTTTTACAAAAAAACGACGTCAGAGAAGCATATCCAGCAATAGGAAACCAGTTTTGTTTAATACTGAAGATTCACATTCTATTTTCAGACCTGTATTATGCTCAAAATATAGAAATGATGTTTGAGGGTTGCTTAGATTTACAGTCACCTATGTGTACGCTGAAGTTGTGAGCCCGCATTGTACACGTCGTCACTTACAGTTACGGTCAATATGTGCCCCTATTTACAAAGCGGTGGGCTGAGGCACTTATTACAAGACTGTCCTTGAGACAAAGTCCAAAGACTCTAAGAAACCACACCATTCATATCCACGGTCAAAGTGGAGTTTTAGTCTTTTGTTTTAAACCTGGTTTACTTTGAATTAAAATTTTTGAATAAAAACCTTTTGAAGAAACCTTCCCATCAGTTGGTGATCTGGTTCTCTGTTGGTGTTCCTTTTTGAGGACCTGAACTCAGGCCTTTTTTGACATTTGGTCCTCTGAAATGGCAGGCTGGTATTGATTTCTTGGTCACAGGGGAGACTTTGGCCCGGTCTAAGAAGGGCGCCCCAGTTTCTAGGCAAATTGTACAGTGAGGTGATCAACCTTTTGACTATGTGGACAGGCCCTGAAGTGGCCATTGTATAGAGTCCACCATTTAAAAGAAAAATTATTTTTAAAGCACCTTTTGGTGCAGCGTTCTAAAAAGAGCGAGATTGTGTGGCGCTGCAGGTGTACCGCATTGTTGAGAAGGAGCGGTCACATGACCTTTGGTACCGGGTGCCTTTCAGGCGTGCTCCCGCTGCGTCTGCCGCCCGTACAAAGAAATTCCTGTCCTGCAAATGCGGCTTCTCCTCGGGGCGTTGGTGACGACAGTACTCCCTGAAAAAAAATGAAAAGAAAAGAGTGGGGAACGACCGCTCTGGAAGGAAGTTAAAGCAGATCGGACAGATGTCTGGCTGAAAGGGAGGGAAACGCGGAGGGGTGTGTGTGTGTGTGTGTGTGCGTGTGTGGGGAAGAAGGAGGGGCCGTGCGGAGGGGTGTGTGTGTGTGTGTGTGTGTGTGTATATTTAGGGAAGAAGGAGAGGCCGTGCTTCGCACTGGGAGAAATCTAAAGAATGCCAGAAATCAGATTTGTTGACAGGAGGGGTGATTAAAATGAGCTGTGCTGTGTACGGCATTCTTCGCATTCCAGGGTGACCTAGCAACACCTCTGGCAGGTGTCCGCCCGAGATCTTGCATCACATGGAGAAGCGTTGCACTGGATCATTTACCTTCAATGGGGATAGTTAAAATGGTACCACGCACCATGCGCCATGGTATATATATATATATATATATATATCAATACCAGTGAAAATTTTCTTTATGTCCTTTTAGCACCGATCTTCATATAATAAAGGCCGAAATGATCATACAATGCAGAGATGATAAGAAAACAGAGATTTTCCCTTGTGCCGAACCCCTAAGTGTTTTCCATTGTCTCTTCCATTCCAGTCCTGAATGGCACAAATGGTGCTAATTTTGCTGTAACAACTTGACATCAATGTTTGTGACTTATAATCAAGTAATTAAAACATATAATTTTCGATTAGAGCAATATTGCCGTTTGGCTGAGAAACATTGTTCAAAACATTGCTGCTCGCTTAGTTTAGTATGAGTCACTTGCCAGAAAAACATTTTTTTTTTTTTTTTTTTTTTGTTGAATCATGTCCAGAAAGCTTTTAAGGACAAAGCGGTAGCTAACGTGGCACCTGTGTGATACAAGGCTGGATATGGATGGACAGCCTGATGGACTTTTATTTATCCCGAAGGGGAATTACTTTTTTAAACCAGCCCGGCAGAGGAACGATAACCACAAGACTGAAAATACAGTGCGGTTGCTTTAATTAATTTATTTATTTGTGCTTTGCTCCAGTTTACTTTGCACTGTGACTTTAAGAGAATCCAGACCTGCACTGCTGACATTGCTCACAGAATAAACTTGGCGATCCTAATAAAGTTGCGCATCGCAAACTGGTCAACTGCCATTTCCCACCTCACATTTGCCGCCTTGGCATGACCAACAGCATCTTTCAAAAGGCCTCGACCGCAGCTAATGGCGCACATTCCCTCTTCTGGGGCAAGCGGTTGGAAACGAAAGTCACTGGGACCATTAACCGCATGACCATTAAACAACCGCATTAAAGTTGTTTTTTTGTTTTTCCTTCTTATATCATTAAAGTGAGGCAATGCTAATTTTGTGGAATAGAAAGCTACAAGTCGAGGGCTGCAGTCTCTTAAAGGATGGCTTTGAAGGCACCTATTGTGGGTCCACGGGGCAGATGTTTGTTTGGATGTACAAATAATTGCATTTTAGTCATTACAGTTTAGCTGTGGTGATGCTATGACGTGACTCTACTGGATGGCAATTTACAAAACTCTTATTATAGAGTATACCAGATGTAGGCTGTGGCTCCTAGTTTGAAGGTTTGTTGGTAATTTTTTTGGTTTGTTGAAGCCCCCTGGCATACATAATCGTACGAGATGGACTCCTTAATCCTATTAGACATACACCAAGATTCTGTTAGCTGTACAATGAGATGAATTGCTTTCCTGCAGCCAGATGCTGTGGGGAGGTCATGTGCATGTCGCCATGGAAATGCGAGGTCATTGGAAAATTAGCCAATCATTCCCTTCTATTTCACAGTGGCCTGATATATAGAGGAAGGCATGTTTCCTTTATTCCCTAAACTGAATTGGATATGCACCAGAAAGTAGTTTTTTTTTTTTGCTCCCCCATAAATTAAACGATGCCAAGTATTTCCAACTGGTGAAAAATTTACAGCAGGGAGTTGTAATTGCTGTCAGTTGGTTTGGTTAGTTATATTGCACAGTGTCTACAGTGCATTGTTTTATTGGCTTAGGTTGACTGCCTGTCCCATACAAACCACCAGGTGGTGCTTTTTAATTGCCTCCCTCCCAAACTGCATTCATGTTGTTATCAACCGTGCACACGCTTTAATACGGTGAGTACATGAGAAACTAATAATTACTATTCAAGTTATCAGTCAGTCAAATTAATAATCTGTTAAACATTAAGTGGCTACATTCATCAGTTTGACATACTTATTTTACAAGAAAAGATTACTAATGTCTCTCAGTCAGACTGCCATCATCCTGTTTGTAAGATTTATCAGGTGGCTAAGAATTTAGAGGGTGTCTTAAAAATACAAGACGACATCATTTTTGAACTATCTCTGTTCATTGGTAATGTGTGACTGACCACCTGTATGAAACACTTGAATAACACTTAAAACTGAAAACAAAATCCATGGGTCACAGTGACTTTTTTTGCATATAGCCTGATGGATCTTGGAAACTTACATTACATTACATTACATTACATTCATTTGGCAGACGCTTTTATCCAAAGCGACGTACAAGAAGTGCATTTTCATGATCGTAGACAACTGCTGAACACGGGTTCAGTAAGGTACAATTACTTATTTTGTACAGCTATTTCTAGCTGAGAACAATGAACACTATCCTGGTCTAACATCTGCAAAGCCAAACTAGGCAGAAGATTAAGCTAGAGTATTAGGACAAATACAATTTACCAAGAAGTGCAGGGATGGGGCAACATGTAACAAGTGACAAGGAAAAAAGGGTTTTTTTTTTTTTTTTTTTTTTAATATGTAAAAAAAAAAAAAAAAAAAAAAACCCTTTTTTCCTTGTCACTTGTTACATGAAAACAAAATCCATGGGTCACAGTGACTTTTTTTGCATATAGCCTGATGGATCTTGGAAACTTTGTGCATAAACAGTAGTTTGGTGGATCTTGGAGACTTTGTATGTCAGGTGTCCACATACTTTTGGCCATGTAGTGTATATAAACACTTTCTCATTGTTTCATATAGATTGCTATCCATGGTCAGGTTGCTTTCTCATAGTGGGCCATCAATTTCCACACATTTCATCAACACTTCCAAGTCTGTGACAGTTCTGTCACACCACTATCTTTTATTTATTCAGCAACTTTAACCCAATGTGCCTTCGGGTTGCACTATGATATTGGAGTTGTGTCAGCATAGGCAATAACAACTTTTAAGCTCAAACTTATGAACATCGGCCAAAAAGCTCAGATCATGGCGAGTACGATGGCCCAAGGTGATGACACAGCATATACAGAGCAGAGACATTGCTGTGCCACTGATGCTGCAAAATAAGTGAAAATGCCATGCACTGAAAAGTAGCCTGATCATAATCATCTGACCTACTTAACCAGTCTGAACCAGTCAGCCTCAACTGATCGCTTTCAAGTTAAAATTCTGTCTTTGTGATGATTAAACCGATTTTACTAAATCCTACTGAAGAACATTTAAAACATTTGACAAAAAGAAAGAGAATGCTATCGCTAAAGGTGAACCGGATGGACAAGATTGTCTAAGCCACAGAAATATAGGTGGAGGAATATAGGAAGCTGCACCATCTACAGGTCCGTTCTGATTAGCAATTTATAAATGGGTGCTAATGCAAAAAGCCACCCTAGCGGTGAATAGAGGAATACTCTGTGAAAGGTTTCATGCCTTGTTATAGTTTGGCCTCCTGCTGACAGAAGCAGTTTCTTCTGTGTTATCCTTCTTCATCTGGGCTCAAAGGATTAACTCTTGAATCAATTCGGGAAGCACTTATATTATTCTCGGAGAAGATCTTTCCATCCCCTCGATTGATGGGGGAAGAAGCCGGCTTTACACTCCTATAGTTAATAATAATAATATTGATAAAAATAATCATGCCTTTATTTATACAGTGGTTTTCATACCATGGATTTAAAGTGCGTTCCAAGAACACAAAAGCTGCAAATGCAGTTAAAAATATAGTGGAAGGTTACAAATGAAGACATTGCAAAGGGATAAAAGTGACAATAAATCTATGGTAAAATATGCAGTGCTAAAGACAATATTTTAAAATAAAACAATAAAAGATAACTGAGTGCAATGAATTCAAAACAAGTCTGAAGTAATGTGTCTCTGAAAGAGATTTAAGCTTCGCTAGCATTGGTTTGTGTCTGATGACCTCAAGTAAACCGTTCCATAGTGCAAGAGCCCCTTCCCCGAAAGTGCAATCTCCTTTTGTTTTTAAATTTGCTGATGGGAGATTGATCAGACACTGGTCAGCTGATCTGAGCTGCTTCTGTGGCTTGTAGGGTACTACAAGTTTTACTGTGTAGTCAGGGGCTAAACCACATAGAGCTTTTAAAGTCATCATTAAAAATTTTAATTTATGTTCTATAACACCAGTGATATGACGTCTGACTCTCCAAAGATGCCCATGATGGTTTATAGTATTTTTAGTAAACTTACAGACTTGTGAGCGTGGTTTTAGACTAAAAAAAGGAAACATCAGCTTGGACATCTGTTTTTTTTTATTTTATTTCCTCCTTGTTATGAATTTAAGTTTATTATCTAGTTTTGTAATAAACAGGAACCTTAAAGGCTGGTCTAGTGGAGGAGTTACAGAATAGTCTGGGAGGATCTGCATTAAAACAATGAGCCTTCACGCATTTCAGTTCTGAATTACAGGAAGTTTACCTGATTGTTTTCCTGGAGGGACTTATTAAATCAAAATGGGATTTGTGTAACCACACGAGCGCTCCTCTGGTATAACTGTCACTCATTCACCCCAGAAGTCTCTCCGGTGTTTTTTTTTAAATATTTTTTTTACAAGCGTAAATTATCTTATCGGTTTCATTTACCAAGAGAGAGAGAATGTTTTGTTTGTTTGTTATTTCTCAGGATAGCAGTGCCGTTTTTTACGCGGAAATGATAAACAGTCAAACCATTCTCGCTCTCTCTCCCGGTACGCATTTATGATTTTTAAAAATACCACTTGAGAGACAGAGGCGATGATGATGAGCGAGTGACTGCATGGTTGCCGTCATTTCTCTGAAGACCACCCAGCGAACGAACGAAAGATTTCATTAATTTAAGTGCTGAGTGTGAATAGGTGAGTGTGGTAATAATATTAACCGATGCCTGTCGTGAATGGATAATCTCAGATATGCACACTTTCAATCATTTTAATCAGGTTAAATATATTGCCTTTGTCTAGCTTATTGCAAGAAATTTATATGAAATGGTTTATTAAATGGTTGGTTGGATATTTGAAAAATAATTCTGCATAACCACAATTAATATGAAGTATAATCCATGCCATGTATGAGGTTTATGTTGTGAGGAGTAGCTTTTAAAAGGAATAGGTTCTTTTCTAATGATCAGCCCTCGAAAAATGATATTTTTTTCCTCTTCTGAAAAATGACAGAGTTGTCTTAGCAGTGTGGAAGTGGTGCATTAGTTCATGTGTCCCCTGCTTATCTGCGCTCAATCTACTGTGTATAATGCGCTCCAGAGAAGAGAGGAAAAATGTAAGACACCAGCTGAAATGAGAGTCTTTAATTGGACATTTGTGACTGCAGGGTTTGAGAAAGACTAATGGGGAGGGGGGGATAGAGATACTTTCCTCGCTGTCTGTCTGTTAAGTTTCTAAATGTCTGCCATTCCTGAGCTCTGGTTGTGTTATCCCTCGGTTCTTCCCTTGAAGCCCGAGTGCCAAATTGCCCACAATGGGCACCGTTTGCGGTATGCCGGGCTTCGTAATCCTCATAATCCTATAAGAAGCTTTTGTTTAGTTTTTTTTTTTTGCTTGTGAGGTTCAGCGGTTTGTGGCCCACTGGGTGTAGCTTTCGGTGGGCCAGCCAGCCAAGTGCCCCACTGGAATGCTTCATCGTGCCCCCCCCCCCCCGTTAGTCAAGGGTGAGACTGCCCACAGGATATTTTTGGTGGTTATTTATCAGTTTCCTTTCCATAATTATAGTTTTATTCTCTTTTTTTAATGCTTTTTCTCCCCAATTTGAAATTCCCGATTGTGTTTATCAGAGCTCATTGCTACGATCTCTAGTACTGATTTGGGAAAGCGAAAATAAGCATGTACATGCCCTCTGAAGCTCCTGTGGGTGGCAGTGTAGTATAATGGGTAAGGAACTGGTCTTGTAACCTAAAGGTTAAAGGTTCGATTCCTGGGTAGGATACTGCTGTTGAGCAAGGTACTTAACCTGCATTGCTTCAGTATATATCCAGCTGTATAAATGGATGAAATGTAAATGCTATGTAAAAGTTGTGGAAGTCGTAGTGAAGCACAGGTCAGCCACCGCTTCTGATCAGGCAGTCTTGCACAGAAGCCAGTCGTAGGACGGACGGAGGATAGACGCTTCACATGTAGTTTAACACGCAGCCATGCGTCATTGGTGGGCAGTGTGACTCTCTCATCACAGCCAACTGAAACCCTGCAGGCACGGTCCGGATTCGACACCCGACCACGGCGCCCATTTTGCTCTATAACTGTGCCTTAACAGGATGAGCCGCACGGCACCCCCCAATTGCATCAATCCTTCAGTCGCGCTTGTCCTCCGTCGCAGCTGTCCAGATCTGACCGCCCGACCCTAAAAACGGAAAAATAATGATGTCAGGGCTTGAATATGACGGTGGAGACGGTGAAAATGGAACCCGCGGTACATTGCTAACTTGCTAACGCCGACTCTTTCTTCCCCGCAGCTAATGGCAACGACAGCACGAAGTTTAAAGGAGACCGATCTCCCTGTGGCCCCTCCCGCGTCCTGCACGTCCGCAAGATTCCCTTCGAGGTCTCCGAGGCCGAGGTCGTCTCTCTAGCGGTCCCCTTCGGCAAAGTCAGCAACCTGTTAATGCTCAAAGGGAAAAACCAAGTAAGTCTCCCCTTCCGTTTTTTCGTAGACCCCGTGGGGTCTGATGCTGATCCTTAAATCTTAATGGTGGGTCTGAACATCGGGCCTGGCGAGGCAGGCAGAAAGCGCTGTGACTGTTTTACATCCACGTTTTGTTTTGTCTGTTTCATTTCAACAAATGGTTATTTTTTAAAAAGAAGGACAGGCTAGGGTGTTTCTGACTTGTGCGTCCAGCTATGGTTCTTGTCTGAAGTGATGCCTACAGTCCAGGTCATATGGGGAATAAAATACTTTAAAAATCATCACATGAACGACAACCAATAATGTAAAAGAATACGAAGTAAAGATGGTTGAACGAAGCATGTTAAATAAAGCTGATGATTGACCAAGTATTTGGTGTGCCTCAGTTGGCTAAAATCAGCTTCACCGCTGATCTCTCCTGGGGTAAAATATTACGAAAATAAAATACCTGAATTGATTCTGAAAAAACTGCAGGCTATACACAGCACCTCGGAATGGGCTTCTTAGAAGAATCTCCAGGTAGAAGGGTCCACTGCATAAAGCAGCTGCTGTGCTCTAAACACAGTTTAATTTGTTTAGTACAGCACTTCTCAGGACTCAGCACCCAGGAACAGGGCTGTGTTACATAAATTAGATGTGTTTTGTGGCCTTTTGCACGTTCAGTTGCAGTATCATTATGAACTAGATGAACCACTGAGCCTTACTGTAGATGTAAGGTAATGGAAATCTCTTTTATTTTGATTCCCATTTCTGTAAGAAACCCATTTTCTATTTTTCAGACACCTTTCGTTTGTCCATTTGCCAAGACGCAACACTGTGCTTTCAGACAAAACACTTCATTATCTTTCACCAAACCCAGTACGCCCACCACTCCCATTGATCCTCTATCCGTGAATGCTTACTTCGCCAAATCGTTTAAAATGAACTCATTCATCACAGGCAACTGTTGTTGCTTTTAATTTCGACCCTCATGTTTCCCTCCATTTTGTGGGCAATAGTGCCGATTGAGTCGTGATGCTCAACGCGCAAGACGTCCGTTTAGTTCGCTGTGCAAGGGACCGATACTGTGCTGAACACACATTTGTAGTCCGTCCCTTTGTTTGAAATGCATGGGAACACGGTGCTGGAGTGTGTGTTTGTTCCCTTCGGTAAGAGGCAAGATAAGATGGATGCAAGGGGCCTACACACCGGTGTCTTTCTCGAGTGCTCTTTCATATTTAAATTGAAGCGACACATTTAAACATGAAAGAAAGAGCGATGAATGATCCGATGCTTTGATACATACGTTTCCCGGCGCGGTATATAAAAGTTAGCCGAACTTCAAACGGGATTCAGCCTTTTCTCTCTCCCCTTGGTGTCTTTTTTTTATCACGTTGCCATATTTGAAAACTAACTGACAAAAACCGTGCTTTTGAAAGCTTGCCGGAATAGCGTAAACAAGTCAGTTTGAGAGGTCACCATTCATTTACCCCAAGCAGAGTCAGAAGTAGATAACCAGTCCCATTCTTCCCAAAAATATCAGCTGTTTTTTTTCTTTTTTTGCTTTTTCCTGAAAAAGATTTGCAGTACAATCGTTCAAATTTAATAGAATTCTCTGACACATCTGGGTTTGTACTGAATGGCATACTGTACGGTTGCATATATTAAATATTTTGAAGGATTTCATTAAATGAGTCACTCCGTTGCTGTAAATAAAAAGCTTCCACGTTGCGCTATGTTTTGAACACGCATGTTACAGGACTGAAACTGGCGTTAGAAAGTACAGTGCACGCGTTTGACTGCTTTCCCGTCTGTCGTTCCCCTCAAGGCTTTTATCGAAATGGCTTCCGAGGAAGCGGCGATCACGATGGTCAACTACTACACCACCGCCACCCCCCACCTCCGCAATCAGCCCGTCTTCATCCAGTACTCCAACCACCGAGAGCTCAAGACCGATAATCTGCCCAACCAGGGGGTGAGTGAACCGCGCCTGTTTCTCGCCCCGGCTGGCGGGGAGGTCGCCGGGGAAACGGGCACCGCCGGCTCGCCGTTAACGAGGCTCCCGTGTGATCTCCCCCTTCGTCGGCCGTGGTCTCGTCCCGCGAACCCCGGGCCGGGGCATCCGTCTTTGAAATGGAGGCTGTTGACCCGCCTGCTTTATGCCGGCACTCTAGTGCGCCCGAAGTGAAGATGATGGACGGGCGGGATGTGTAGATCCGCTAAAGGTCTCGATCTGAGATAGCCTCCGCTTGTGGCTCGACCAATCATGTCTGCTCTTGCGGCCTCCTTCCTTGCTTGAAGCAGACCGGGAGAGTAACAGCAGATAGTCGACAGCTAAATGGTGGGGAAAGATCCTTCCTGCTGGATTTAGACTGGCAGCGACGTGTCAGTGGGCACGTTTGGGGCAATGTGACTAAAACTCCTGATTGCATCCATGGCCGAATGTTTTTTGTGGGAGGTAATTCAAAATTGAAATTTTATTGTTCGAAGATATTGAGATTTTATTGTTCAAAGACTTGATTGAACAATAAATTTGATCTTACTGTTCATTGTTCACTTGTAAAACCTCTGTGCATGTTTAATGAAAGCACCGGTGTACACTTGACAGCAGTACATCGCTCTAGCAGAGTGTCCGCGGTATGAACCGCGTGCATCGACTTCAGATAAACGTGCCGTAAGTAACGCAGAGAAATGTGTGCGTCTCGCAGAGAGCTCAGGCGGCGCTGCAGGCGGTGAACGCGATGCATTCTGGGAACATGACCCTGTCTGGGTCCGCGTCCGCCGGTGACGGCGGGCTGATGCCGGGGCAGAGCCCGGTGCTGCGCATCATCGTGGAGAACCTCTTCTACCCCGTCTCCCTGGAGGTGCTACACCAGGTCAGCCCCCGCCCGTTTCCCCCACCCCCCCTCAGGGTGCGATGACATTCCAGCCTACCGTCTCTGAACACCCAGCTAAACATGATGTTTACAGTGTTGAGCTCCGTCTTCTACTGGGAAACACTGCTGGCCGGGGGATCGTTCGTTCCCAGTGGTTGTTCCAAGAACGTTGCGCCTCATACTAAGCTATGTATTTATCATCTTCCATAGATCTTCTCCAAGTTCGGGACGGTGCTGAAGATTATCACTTTTACCAAGAATAACCAGTTCCAGGCCTTGTTACAGTATGCTGATCCTATGAATGCTCACCATGCCAAAGTGGTACGTAAAGACTTTTTTTCTTGATTTTGTGGCAACTGATTAGGTCGGTAGTATCAAAGGTTACATGTCCATAAGCGCTGTGAAAATATGACGTTGATATAAATCGGGCTCTAAAATAACCTTCCACCTTTGTTTGCGCTACCTCGTGATTGGGTGGTGGTTTAGGTTTCTGGGGATAGCTGCGTTGGTTAGATGTCCTGGGAATCACCTTGCATTAATTTCACCGCCGGTCCCTCAGCTGGACTGTCAGGGCAAATCGCGGCCGCCCTCTTCTTCTCAGGTTTATTCCAGGTGACACCCGTGCCCTTCCGAGCCCCGCTAAAATACCAGCGGTGCGTTTTCCTTTGCGTCTTCCCCCGAGCGCGGCCGTCCAGTGAAACGGCAGACAACGCTCTCGTTTTCGCCGTTCTCTGTGAACGCCGGCCCTCTCTGCGCACCGCACGCGTCTCTGGCCCCCATAGTGATTAATTTGTCACTGCGGTGGATATCTAATGAGCGTCAATGGAACAAAAGAGGGAGTAATTGCTCCTTTGGTCCACGGGCGTCGTGCATTGTGCTCCTGCCATGTTGCATTGCTACCCCGCACAATGAAAATATTTGTAGCGTTGCAGTGGGGGGGGGGGGGGGGGGGGCTGTTGTTTGCGAGCACCTCTGGCTGAATCCTTTGGTACAGTGTGTGTGTTTGTGTGTGTGTGTGCCTGTGTGTTTGTGTGTGTGTGTGTTTATGTCTGTACTCAAAAGACAAAACAAATGCAAATTGCCCTCATTATTTTACAAAACACGGCAGTAGCCCATATCTAATTGACGAGGGGAAAAGAAACAATCTAAATCCCCGCCCCCCCATCCCCCCCCCCCCCCCCTTCTGAAAAGAGAAATGCGCCCCCGCAGTATCGCCCTTCAGCTCGGCGGGAGAAATATGGGTCCGCGGCCCGGCCCCGTGCGCCGGTTGCCACGGTGAAAGGACCCGGCTGACAAATGTTTGTCATCAGGGTTTATTTAACAAACAGCCCCCTTAAGGGATGCCTTGTCAACCCCCCCCCCCCCCCCCCCCCCCCACCCCCGCTCCTCCTGCGGCACCGTTCCACCTCTAATGGGCCCCTTGCCCTGTCACAATACATCAGGGGACAAATTCCATCAGCACGAGGAGAGCACTTTTTATGTTTCGCAGCGACGTAGCCGAGCCCATACGCCGTTATTATTCTGTGCCATTTTGTCCGTCTGAACGCGGCGTTGTCGCGGTAATGAGTCGCGGACGGGAAGAAAAACCTTCGCTGCGGGATAATTGCATACTCCAAAGATGCTTAACGAAACGCTGACTTCCGTAATGGTGTCCGTCATTGCAGTGTAGTTTGTAAATAATGAAGCTATACGAGTATATTTTACTTTTAAATGGGAGGTCAGCTGTAAGGGGTTTTGATTATTCAGTGTTATTGAGTTCTAAAGTCTGAAATGATAAAGTAATTGTTTATTCAATGAAAGTGAATGACAATGAAAGTTGGTCATACCCCCACTGTTAAACAGAGGTCACCTGGGACTGTTGATACAGCAAATGTCCTACAGTGAACCAAGCAGGTGTCGGCTTTTTGTACCCATATCCATTATGTTATGTGCTACTTGTAATTGGCTTAACAGGGTTTGTACCCTCCCCCTTACTTCTAAAAATAATTGTTCTGCCTGTGTTCAGTAGCTGGATGGCAGGGTGACAAGGATATTGCTGTTTGTTGTGATCACAGCAGATTATGTGGTTCTGTCTGACATCTGTAATGTAGTAAACTGAATAAGGACCTTCTGTCATCTGTAATGTAACCGTAGTAGTTTTCCTTCTGTCCTTTGGCATACTGAAGTGATGAGAACAGCCAGCAAGTTTTGAATCCGAGCTTTAGTTGTCTAATTTAAGTGGATTGGGTTGGATTTAATCGCCAATCGATCTTTCGAAGCGTACTTGTGACACTGTCTCCCTGACACTTTCTCGCCCAGACTTTGGACGGCCAAAACATCTACAACGCATGCTGCACCCTGCGCGTGGAGTTCTCCAAACTGACCAGCCTGAACGTGAAGTACAACAACGACAAGAGCCGCGACTTCACGCGCCTGGACCTCCCCTCGGGCGACGGGCAGGCCACCCTGGACCCCGGCATGACCGCCGCCTTCGGTAAGGCATTCCGCCGCTCTGAATAAACCAGGGCCTCATACTGGCTGAATAAACCAGGGCCCCATACTGGCTGAATAAACCAGGGCCTCATACTGGCTGAATAAACCAGGGCCTCATACTGGCTGAATAAACCAGGGCCTCATACTGGCTGAATAAACCAGGGCCCCATACTGGCTGAATAAACCAGGGCCTCATAGTGGCTGAATAAACCAGGGCCTCATACTGGCTGAATAAACCAGGGCCTCATACTGGCTGAATAAACCAGGGCCTCGTACTGGCTGAATAAACCAGGGCCTCATACTGGCTGAATAAACCAGGGCCTCGTACTGGCTGAATAAACCAGGGCCTCGTACTGGCTGAATAAACCAGGGCCTCGTACTGGCTGAATAAACCAGGGCCTCGTACTGGCTGAATAAACCAGGGCCTCACACTGGCTGAATAAACCAGGGCCTCATACTGGCTGAATAAACCAGGGCCTCATACTGGCTGAATAAACCAGGGCCTCATACTGGCTGAATAAACCAGGGCCTCGTACTGGCTGAATAAACCAGGGCCTCATACTGGCTGAATAAACCAGGGCCTCATACTGGCTGAATAAACCAGGGCCTCATACTGGCTGAATAAACCAGGGCCTCATACTGGCTGAATAAACCAGGGCCTCATAGTGGCTGAATAAACCAGGGCCTCGTACTGGCTGAATAAACCAGGGCCTCATAGTGGCTGAATAAACCAGGGCCTCGTACTGGCTGAATAAACCAGGGCCTCATACTGGCTGAATAAACCAGGGCCTCATACTGGCTGAATAAACCAGGGCCTCGTACTGGCTGAATAAACCAGGGCCTCGTACTGGCTGAATAAACCAGGGCCTCATAGTGGCTGAATAAACCAGGGCCTCATACTGGCTGAATAAACCAGGGCCTCATACTGGCTGAATAAACCAGGGCCCCATACTGGCTGAATAAACCAGGGCCTCATACTGGCTGAATAAACCAGGGCCTCACACTGGCTGAATAAACCAGGGCCTCACACTGGCTGAATAAACCAGGGCCTCATACTGGCTGAATAAACCAGGGCCTCATACTGGCTGAATAAACCAGGGCCTCATAGTGGCTGAATAAACCAGGGCCTCATACTGGCTGAATAAACCAGGGCCTCATACTGGCTGAATAAACCAGGGCCTCATACTGGCTGAATAAACCAGGGCCTCGTACTGGCTGAATGAACCAGGGCCTTGTACTGGTTGTATCTTTTTAGTACAAGCGTTTCATTTCTATAGATAAACTGAACACTTTTTGAAATCGAAATCGTCTGCACTTTGAAAAATAGACGCCTTTTCTAGTAAAATATTTTCACCTGAAATTAGTTTTTTTTTTTTTTCCTCCCCCGTATTTCTTAATAAATGTCAAGCCTGTGACAGGCAGCGCGGGGCTTCAGACGTCTTATTGTGCCATCTTATTTATCCTCCCGTCGACTGATGCTAATCCCGTCTGTGTTTTGGACGCGGTCGCTATCTGCTTCCAGCACACACACGCGCAAACAAAAGGGAGAGAAAGGTCCTTATCGCGAATGGGGGGGGGGGGAGTTCTGAATTGGCTGGACAACAGAGGCCTGTGAGAAATGTTGCATCCATCACAGGGGAGGGGAGGGGGGAGGGGGGGCGGGGGCGATATAGACGGAGGGCCCAGGCAAACAGCCGCTCATCTTGTTGTCCCAGGCCCCCCGTAAATCAGGTGGGCTGTTTGGGGGCGGGATCGCTGCAGATGGCGATAAGCTCCGCGGCGGCGGCGGAGAGGGGTGGCAGGCGAAGCTTTTGCGCAAACGACGCGAGGCCTCCCCCCCCCCCCTCTCTCTCTCTCTCTCTCTTGCGTCGCCTCGTAAATCAACCGCTGATGAATTCACGCCGGGAGCCGGCCGCGGGCTCGCTGACAGATTTTCCGCGCGCGACGCTGAGATGGAGCCGGTTTGACCGGCGGAGAACGGGGCGCTAAAAAGCCGTTCTCGTGCGGCGGTACTGACGCGCCGCCCGGACTGGAAAGATCACTGCGCTGACGTTATAATAGGGGAGCCGTCCGAATGCGTGATCACACGACATTTGTTAGGTAAGAAAAGGGGAGAAGGGGATTGGTTGACAGCGAGGTGGAGTGATTGTTGTGTGGACTCGGCTGCTCTTTGGATGCAGCTCGTGTCTGGCCGTGGCGCACGTATTGCTTGTGTCAGTCTAAATAATCATTTGTTTCATCTGTTGGCCTGTAAGCACATCAAAAATGCACCTGTAAAAACTGAAATAATAAAGCGATTGTTTTAGTCAATAAAAGTGAATGAAAGGTCAAATCCAAGGGGTTTTGGTTATATAATGTTATTGGGTTCTAAAGAAAAAAACAAAGTCTGAATAGTCTTTACTTGGTCTATCAGTACATCAAAACACACCGCTAGTGTCTGAGAGTCTGAAATAACAAAGCAATTGTTTCGTCAGTGAAAGTGAACGACTGTCTGCTGTTTAAAGTTGGTCATACTCCCACAATGGAACCGAGATTGACTGGGACTGTGGAATGATACGCTTAGATCATGTATTCTGTCCACACTGCAAATGTCCAACAGTGAACCCAAGCAGGTGTCAGGATTTTGTACCCATGGTATGTCCATCCTGTGTATATTTAATTAATACCCAGGTTAATTACGTGTGACCACACGTGAGCTGACCATTTTGGTACCCTTTCTGTTACAAAAAAGACACTTGTTCTGCCTGTGTTGAACAGCATGGATGACTTGGGCTTATTTACCATGCAGAATGAGGATGATCTCTCTGGACTGGAGTAAACCACAGTAGATGTGCAGAAATGTGACTTCATGCAACTGAGGCATGACATCCTTTTCAACTGGCCACACAAAATGAGACCCGTAGTCTGTGCATTGCAGATTCACATTAGTTGAACGTGTAGCCCGGCCCTGGGTTCACGCGTGTGACGGCTCTCTGAGTCTCCACTCTGTGTAAATATCGGGTCGGTTTGCTGGTTTTTAATTGGGTGCCATTGTTCTTCCCAGGAGCCCCCGGCATCATCTCCTCCCCCTATCCCGGAGCTGCAGGCTTCGGTCCCGCCATTGGCTTCCCCCAACCTGCAGGTAGGGTGTGACCCTTGTCATTGGATTCATAACCCCTCCTCCCCCTTTCCCCCCCCCCAGAGAGGACCCTAGGAGACTGCTGTCACAGTAATGAAATTAGCAGTTTATTCCTAATCCCACACGGGCAACCATGTGTGTTGTCTTGGGAAAATTTAGCAAATGTAGCAAAATGAGATTGGGTTTGACAACACGGCAGTACAAAAGGAAACCTGAAACTCCCCTAAAGTGCGTGTATGTCATTCACATCTCAGCAGTCCGTGAACAAGTGTTCTTTGACATACACCTTTTGGGCAGCATTATTCTTGAAAGAGTTTTTGTTAGTGGGGTGTGTGCTCAAAATGCTTGATATCCTTTTAAGGTGTCAGATTTCTTCTTACGTTGCAGTTGGATGAATCGGTTAAATGTTTTAAATTAGGTCACATATTTTGATATCTGATGCCTTATAAAATTACTTTAAATCTATAATATTAAAAAGTGAGTACATGCTATACAGTGTGGTAAATAGAACTATACAATGGTAAGCTCAATTTTTCAGAAATTTTGATCAAATAGAATTCATTATGCAGAAAATGAGAAATAGTCAAATTTTCCCTCTGGCTAATTATTGGAGTTATGCTTTAAATTATGATTAATTTCTGGTCCTAAACAACATTCCGTTATCATGTCATGCATAATTATGATGATAGCCCCTGCACTGGGCTACAACAGCATCAATCACTTACCTATTTATTCTGTCATGTTGCACGATATTATTTCAGAGCCAAATTACCAGTGGCAAGGTAGGGCTCAATATTATCAGCCTCCATTTCAATTTTAAATGGGGTCCACTTCAGGTAGCACGTAACACACGAGGAGCGAGTGAGTCTAGAAATTATGGGAACCAAGCCAGCTGTCAGCCAATCATTTTCAACGAGCAAAGTGCAATTGGTTTGAAAATGTGAATATTAACATCGCGCAGTTGTTGTGATTGGGTCTGAATTGCAGCGAACACTGCTGTTTATAATGTCTCATGCTGGTAATCCTCTTTAAATGATCTTATTCTTTTTCTTTAACCCCTTGCATTATCTTTGTATTTTTTCCCTCTTCATCGGTCGTGTCTTAACCTCTTCGTTTCCCCCCCCCCCCCCCCCCTCTGTCCTCCATCAGGACTGCCCATGCAGTCCATGCCAGGCGCCCTCGGACCCTTGACCATCCCCACAGGAAGGATGGCCATCCACGGGATGGCACCGACCGCTCTGCACTCTGTGCTCCTAGTCTCCAACCTCAACCCAGATGCAAGTCCTGCACTATTTAAATTTACCCCTGTACTCTCCACACCTGTCCCATGCTTCCTAAATTTGACCCTGTACACCCCAAACATGTCCCACACTTCCTAGACGTACCTCTGCACACTTCCTAAACTTCCTAAACTTACCCCTGCACACTCCAAACGTCCCGCACTTTCTAGACTTACCCCTAAACACCCCAGACATGTCCAAGGCTACCTAGACTTACCCTGTGCACTCCAAACATGTCCCGCACTTCTAAACTTACCCCTACACACCCCAAACCTGCCCCCAGCTTTAGGCCTGCTACTGCGCTCCACAAACCCACCCATACTGTCTGGAAATGTACCCCTGCACAACCCAAACCTCCCGCCTCTGTTGTCTCCAGATGACGCACCACTTAAAGCGGGCATAGGGCTAGGCTCTAGGCTCCATCGTTTGTTACTTGCTTAACATTGTTTGTATACACTCAGTGGCCACTTCATTTGGTACACCTTCAATTGGTCCTTCAAACGGCAAATCGTAAAAATAAAACTAAAGTATATAAAGAATGCAGACATGGCAAAGAGGTTTATTTGTTTGACCGAAGAGAATGGGCAAGATAAGCGACTTTGACTGTGGTATGGGTTGGTGCCAGACATGGTGGTTGCAGCATCACAGATATAGCTGGGATTTTCACACGCCACAGTCTCTGGAGTTTATGAAGAATGGTGCGATAAACAAAAAGCATCCAGTGAGCAGCAGTTCTGTGCGTGAAAGAACTTGTTAATGAGGGAGGTCAAAAGAGGATAGTTTGACTTGTTCAAGCTCACAGAAAGGCCACAAATGTTCAAATAGCTGTTAACAACAGTTATATACAGAAGAGCATCTCTGAAGCGAGTGGGCTACAGCACACAGGAGACCACGCCGGGTTCCACTCCTGTCAGCTAAGAACAGGAAGATGAGGCTATATCTGGCACATGATCACCATAACTAGACAATTGATGATTGGAAGAATGTCGACTGGTGAATCTCGGTTTCTGCTGTGACGTTCGGGTGGTGGGACCCATCTGAATGTCACACATCCCTCCGGCCGTGTGTCTCCGGTGCAGATTTGCGGTGGTGGTGTAATAGTGTGGGGAATGTTTTTTTGGCACACGAGGCCCCTTAATACCAGTTGAGGATCAACTGAATGCCAGACCATACCCACGCAGTCAATGCCATAAAGACTTAAGGCTGTTCTGGAGGAGAAAGGGAGCCCTACCTGGTCCAAGATAGGTGTACCTAATGAAGTGGCCAGTGAGTGTAATTGTTCACTGGACCATTTATTCTAATTTTAAGAAGAGTGCTTAATTGTCAACAATTCATTTATTTTTTTGGTCATCCAGTTTGTCCCCTTTTTATAAATATTCTTGCATTTTCTTAATTTTATTTGGGCTTGGTTTGTGACTGATATAGAACGAGGGATTTGAGAAAATCTGTTATTTCTATATAAAATATTACATATTATCATCCGCCCTCATCTTTTCCCGGAGTCGATGAAACTGTTGAATAAAAGATCGTATTTCTTCCCTCCCACAGAGTATATCACCCCACGGTCTCTTCATCCTGTTTGGTAAGATGAACTTGCTAAGATTCTTTTTTCTTTCTTCACAAGCATGAAAAATCTATTTTGAAATGGGTCAAGATAATTGTAGTCGGTGTTAACAAACAAACGAGGTGCGGACTGTTTGGAGATTCAAAATGTGCTGTTTGTGTAAATGTGGAAATGTTCGTATCCTCCTCGTAAAGAGCCGGTCTGTTATACTGCCATTGTCTGTGGGATCTCAGAGCTGTCACAGGCTGACTGTGAAGAGGGCGTTAATGTGAGAGATGTGTGCCTGGGGATGCATAAGGGAGGGGGGGCGTTATTCGCCCACTCCCGCCCCCCCTTCGCCCCCCCCCCCCCCAGTCCATCCTGTGTGTATGTGGCTGATACCAGCTTTCTCTGCACGCTCAGATACTAAGCCAGGATCAAGACCAGGCCTTGAGGAATGAGGAAATGAATTATCATTTAGCCCTTTATTCCTCCTCCTTTCATTCTCTGCCTCGCCCCCTCTTTCTCTCGTTCTCTTTTTCTTGCTCTTTCCCCTCTCGTTGTCACATTCTCTGCATCTCTCGCTCTTTATCCTCCATTACCTTTTCTCTCCGTCTCTGTTTTTCTGCAGGGGTCTATGGGGATGTTCACAGAGTAAAAATTCTGTTCAACAAGAAGGAAAACGCCTTAATACAGATGGCAGATGCAACACAGGCACAACTGGGTAAGGGTGCACTTTTCTTCAAATTTGAGAGGGAATAGTATGGGTTCAGGTCTGGTCCTCAATCACTGGCTATGTCCATTTTAAGCTTTCTTAGAAGCCCTGGGCTTCTGACCATTTGACAGCAGCCAGCCCCAAACCTGAGTTTGTGCTTTTTTTTGTTTTCCTCCCTTGGCTTGACCCACTCAGCGATGAGCCACCTCAACGGACAGAGGCTCCATGGCAAGGTGATAAGGGTGACCATCTCCAAGCACCAGACGGTGCAGCTCCCCAGGGAAGGGCAGGAGGACCAGGGCCTGACCAAGGACTTCAGCGGCAGCCCCCTGCATCGCTTCAAGAAGCCCGGCTCCAAGAACTTCCAGAACATCTTCCCCCCGTCCGCCACCCTGCACCTCTCCAACATCCCGTGAGTGTCCTCCGCGCCCTCCCTCCCCTCCAAGAGCCGTCGAATGAACGGCGGAGGCTTTAGCGTCTCAGAGTTTACTCCTGGCATCTTCACCGTTCCAAGGAACTGTTGTGCGTGCACTGAATGTACGTAAGAGCTGGTGTACTGTTGCTGCAGCAGCCTGATAGGACTCATGAAACATTGCTGTCTTAGCATGGCATCTTTAGTGCTTACTAAAAACAGTTATACAATAAGCAAAACAAAGAACAGTGTGCAAATACCCCCCCCCCCCCCCCCCCCCCCCCCGTCTTTGGAAGCTCAACACTGTTAATCGACGCTCTAAACACCTTTAGCACCTTTCTAGGAATCGGTCAGGGGACCGCCCTGTTGCGTTGGCTTCGGTCAAAACCAGCTTCCCCGTCCCTCCTTGCTTCGTAGTTGTTCCTGTGCAAAGCCCGGTTGCCTCTTTTCTCCACAGCCTCTGGTAATGTCCGCACTGTGCTTCTGCATCTCACCTTGCACCCTGGCCTGGGTCCTCCGGTAGACGGGCCCGTGACCGTGACACATGCCCCATGGCAGCCAGCCTCCACTGGACAGGTTTTTACAGCCCATCCATGCTGTTCAGCATCTGCCATCAACCCAGTGTCATTCGACTCCTCCATCAACCCCCCAGCCCATCCCCCCCGCCCCCCCCCTCGACCACCACCCCATGGCATGGCTAATTACATTAGGGAGAATCTGAGCACAGGGCGTTGGTAGCCCCCCAGATTAGCCATCACCAAATCCGTTGGGAAAACGTTCTGCGAGTCTGCCGTTATCTCTGGTGGCTTTGAGCTCAGGGTGCTGAGCTTGGGCCTGGAGGCAGAGGTTTTCTCAGGTCGTGACCCAGGCCCCGCTACGCTCTGCCATGCCCCAAACATGGCGTCCCATCTCAGAACCGCCCCGCATCCCCGCCAGAACGCATCCCCCTGCTGCCGGGGAGGGATGCGGGCGACTTCTTGGCGGCGCGAGGATCCGAGCGGATTTCGTCGGGGTGACGATTGCGCGGCAGCCGCGGCGCCTTGCCAATCGATCTGTCGTTCCCCTCGCCAGTCCGCCCCTTTCCCCTCCCAGCCCTACCTGTGAACTAAGCTCCCGCTCGCATCTCCTCTTCCTCCTGCACTTGAACGTCAGACACAGTCCAGCCCTTCGCACTCTTCCTCGGGACGTGGTTCAAGCGCCAATTGCTTTGAGGAGTTGCGTCTAAGGCCTTTCCCTCACGCTTCTCACTGGTTTTAAGAGTTCTGGGAATTGAAGTTCCATTTTTTTGTTTACTACAAATTTTCTAAAGAATTCTGGGAAATTAGTTCTTCCCATCAGAACTGAAATAGGCAGGCCTCATTAGGAATATGTATGGTAAGTTTTCATAAGATAAAGGAAAACAAAACATTTACGACAAGGACATATGACCTACAAAATGAATGAAATGCTTTTTTAAGGTTAATTGCAGTTCAAACTAAACTAACATTAAAGAGCAGTTGTGTTTGGGCTTTAATGTAGCTTTCAATGTACTATTTTAGTATAAAGAAATACATATAGCCTGTTGGGTAAAGTCAAGAGAAAGGGGTCAGTATTTATCTGAGCTGTGATTGGTCCACGGTGCACAAACTTACCTAAAGGAAGTGTTCTCGCTACTATGTTTATAACAAAGCTGGTTTATTTAAAGAGCTGTTTAATGCATAAATGTGTGATTTGCTCGGTCTAATTTAACTTTCCGAGGGTAATTGCTACCCCACTGAGTACGTATAGGGATTAGCCCTTTGCTTGTACCGCGTAGCTTTTGCAGTGTTTGCTTGAATTTTGGGGAAATAAACAGACCCTCCTTAAAGCAAAGAGAGGAAAGTTATTGTAGAAGTGTTATTTATTGTGTTGTTTTTAAGTGTTTTAGTTAATTAATATTTCTTTTCCACCCTCTCGTTATTTCCACAGGCCTTCAATCACTGATGACATTCTAAAGGACTTATTTTCTGGCACTGGGTACACAGTTAAAGCCTTCAAATTTTTCCAGTAAGTCACCTGCTCCTTCTGACCTTAAGGTTTATGTGCATCTTCCAATGCAATTACAATTTGTATAATTGCCATTAATTATGTAATTGGTTTCCAATAATATCAGTGCCGATAGTAATCCAGTGGCAGCTGTATTGTGTAAATTCAAGACGCAGGGGTGTAGATCAGATGTAAAATCTCGATCAGATGTAGTGTGTTCTTACAGCCACTAGGTGGATGTACTGAACAAAGAACAAAACCATCTGACTTTCAGAAGACATCTGAAACTTCAGAAGCTTCTTAATTTTCCATCTGCTTTCTGTGAGGCATTTCATTTAAGAACATATGGGTGATTAAAATTGGTCTGCATTTTCACCTTATTGTCCAGGTAATTGCCAATTTGGTATTTTCACTAGTTTTGCTCATTGGTTTTCAGACAACCAGTGAAATTGTGCATGAAAATGATATTTGTGTGCATTAATGCAGCACTATCCGGTACATGTACTGGGGCAGTGCAGAATAGAACATTGTAATAAGAAAATATGAAATTAATTCAGAATAATTTGTACATACATACATACTGTGACCATGCTGTGACCATGCTGATGTAAAAGCAGTCATTACAGGCATTTAGCAGACTCTCTTATCCAGAGCGACGTACATTGTATCCAATTATACAGCTGGATATATACTGGAGAAATGCAGGTTAAGTACCTTGCTCAAGGGTACAACGACAGTGTCCTACCGGGGAATCAAACCTGCGACCTTTAGGTTACAAGACCAACTCCTTAGCCATTATACTGCACTGCCACCCAAGCCAAGCCCTGCCCCTTAAACACTCATAATTCATAATCCTACTGATGTTCACAGTGCGTTTGTCGTTCGGTTAATTTCCTTTCCTTTCGCAGGAAAGATCGCAAGATGGCACTGATACAGCTGGGCTCTGTGGAGGAAGCCATTCAGGCTCTGATCGACCTCCACAACCACGACCTGGGAGAGAACCACCACCTGCGAGTGTCCTTCTCCAAGTCCACCATCTAGCAGCCACTCCTCACACCCGCAGACTCCACCCCCCAAACCCACCCTCCCCCCCCCCCCATCCATTCAATTTACCCTTTTCTATTACGATCAAGAGAGACTACACTAGGAATTTTACTATGGATAATCGCAAACTGGATTAGTTAGAATAAGAGATTGATTTAAATAAAAGACTACTGTAATGCCTTCAGACAGAGACTGAGGTTTTTGTAAAGACCATTCCCCCGATGCACAAGGGAGGATGTTGACACGCTCCGGCGATTCAACTCATTGACGCGTTCCTGACGGAGCCCTTCTGACGGTGAGCAATTTGGACTCGCGGAATTCCTCCGGAAACTCCCCGTGGTCCGGTGCGCATCCGAACCCCGGCTTTGGCTCCGGACGAGCGGCTGGGAATGCCTGCTGAGGTCCGGGCGGGATGCACGGCACGGCCTCCGAACGTCTGGGAGCGGTTCACAGGAAGTAAGCAAATGCTGCATCTGCAAAAACCAGCCATTTTGGTTCTGAAGAAGCGTGCGTGCGTGCGCAAAAATGGGACTCCAGGAGCCGCAAGGCCTCATTACAACTGAACCGAATCGGGTGAACCCTTCCTCCCGCCCCATATCCGCTTCGTGTGCTCCAAGTGCCGCACGCAACCCGTCTCACTTGCCCGGAAAAGGGAATTGTGGGTCGAGTGGGGTGCGCTGCCCAGGGAGGGGTTTTGTCACTTGAGTTGGCGGGAGCGCATCACGGCGTTGCGCAAGGGAAAACCCTGTAGCCACGGCCCTGACCAATGGGCCGTCTCCTTACTGTTCTGCCCTGACCAATGGGCCGTCTCCTTATTGTTCTGCCCTGACCAATGGGCTGTCTCCTTTTTGTTTCGTGTAGCAGAAAGTCTGAGTGATGACGACCTGGTTTCGGGTCTCGATGAAAACGTGGTTTTGTTACCGTACAACATACAATTTGCACCAGACAAAACCAGCCTTCACTTTTTCACATTTTTATTTAAAAAAAGAAAAAAAAACATTCTGTGAAGGGGAGACTGTTCAAGACCTTCACACGAAAGCAAATTATTTGCATGGGGTTGATGGAGTGTAGCTGACTCGCTACATGTAGCCGCCCCCCCCTTTGGATAAGCCCCCTCTCCCAGCTCAAACGCACCAGGTCTGCGCATTTTCCTTTCGTCTCGATCAGATCAGATCCGCACCGGACAGCAGATGGCGCTGTATGTTGAGCGCGGGGTTGTCCTGCGTGACAAAGCGAGTGGTGAACTGGCTGGAATTCCCCTGTCCCTGGAGCTGGTCTATAGAGAGCCCGGCTTTTGCCCCCCTCCCCCCGGAGTGGAGTCATGAATGTGAAAAATATGTGCTCCCCCCCAAACAAAAAAAGTTTTATGGATGGAAAGGTTTTTTTTTTTGTTTGTTTGTTTTTTGCCCACCTCCACCCTTGTATTTGATTAATTTACCAAGTGAGTCTCCTGCATGCCTTTTTTTGTTGCTGTTTTTTTTCTTTCCTTTCAGCCCCTTCTCCCTCTTCAGCTCCGCACTCCTCGCCGCTCTCTCGTTTCTTGCGTTGTTCCAGTCGCTCAGGTCCGGTGGCTTGTGAAGTCCGGAGCACGACGCCCCCCCTCCCCCGCCTTACCCCTCGCCACAGACGACACGGTGCACCTCTGATCAAACCAAAAAAAAAAAAAAAAACGGTAAAAATCTAACGCGCACCTAACTGCTGAGGAGTGAGGGGCAGGCGGAGCTGAAACCGACAGGAGGCGTGGCCCGTGCCACTCACGCCGGCAGGGGGGGTCAGGTGCAGCGGACGACCGAATGATGCCTCCCTCCTCCAAGCAGAAGGCTGTGCCGGGTTGCCAGGTTTCGCCTTAACATTCCAAGGAGATGGGGGAGCGTGGGCCTGCTAAGTAGCATAAAACAGGGCGGGCGTTCCGAAGCTCAGTTAACCTTTTTTTCAGTTTGATTCCCGGAGGAGAAAAAAAAGAAAAGAAAAAGATTTTTACAACAGCAAGGCGAGGGGCGACGTTTCTTCTGAACTAACTTCACCTGAAGCGATACAATGGCAGACACTTGTTGAATGAAATCAAAAAAAAAATTTTTTGTTTGTTTTGAAAGTTTACAGTCTTAAATAAAACAAAACTATTCAGGTCTATATATCTTAAGGATTGTCAAGATTTTTTGAGAAAAAAAAGAAAGTTACTTATTTTTGGTAATTTGTTCTTTTTTATGGATGAGAAAAAAAACCTGAAACCTCATGGGTTTTTGTACCACTATAATTATTCAAGAAATCATGGAGAGAGAAAAAAAATCATATTTACTGTGTATTTACTTAATTTCTTATTACGTGCCTTATTATGTGCTCATAATCAAATAGGTTTTAGAAATTTTACCTAAGATATCTTATGTACTATTTTGTGGGGTTGGTGAGAGGGTTGATTTATTTTATCTTCTTTTGTCTCGTAGGAGTTATTTTTAGACGTGTATTTTTTGTGGGGTCTCGATGCTATATGGTCTTAATTGGAAGTGTAAGTTCATATTTGGTGCTTTGAGTGCACAGTTTAGAAAAACTAATAGTAAGCTAAAATGTACCGTGTGTGCTGTGGGCTTCTGCACCCCCGTGTTAAACCGGAGGGGAGACGGAGAGATCCTTTTTCCTTAACAACCGGGGCTCGTTGTCTTCAGCCGGCATGAATGTTGAAAACTGAAGGACTGCCTTATTGTACCGAGCGGCACGCGACGCTCAGTTTCGCCCTGTCGAAACGACGGTAGCTTAAGCATCTGACGGAGAATGCGGTGAACTCGTATTGATGTGCGGCATGACAAATTGATTTATTTTATTTTATTTTATTTTGGGTGTGAAACCAGTTGCAGCCCTGTGCCTAAAGCGGTCTGCATTTGGCACAGTTAAGCTCCTTGACACACGCACTCCACCACTCGAAGCTTTTCATTCAGAGACGAAGTGACTGAGATATTCAAGGTGCATACCGGTCTGACGTACAGATTTTAAGCATCGTTATTTGCAGAAACTAACCAGAAGAAAGCTTATGGACTCACGATGTGCTGCATTTATGTGGTGCTTTCTATTCTTTATCATCACCGAATTAATATAAAAGTAGCATTAAAAAATGTGTTTCAGGCCACTGTACCTCAGATAGGCCTCTGTCTTTTGAAGTGACTGATTAGATTTTTTCAAATGATCCCTTTTCATCCATTGTTTTTTTTTTGTGATTTTAAATGACGTTCTTTTGGAACTATGCAACAAAAAAAGATATGTTTACACACAGTCCCTTTTATCCATTATTCACAGTGTGAACAGATGCATATTGCTTTATAAGCACTTATATAATACATGCCTCTGTCTAACTTCACTGGATGGCTATGGAGTACTCCTTTTTTCCAGCTTATTTATTCAATTCGTAATTCAAACGTACACGTTGTGTGAATTTTTCTTCATCTGAACCCCCCAAAAGTCCAACCTTTTCCATCGAACTGCTCAGCCCATTCTAATTTGTGGAAGTTTTTTTATAGCTACAATGTATTCGCATCAGGGACCGTTGAACTGGAGTCGGCACGTGCTGTGGGAAACCGTGGGAAGCTGTTTGGCTAATGGTTTGAGCAGCCAGTGCTAAAAGATGCTTCTTTGCTTAAAATGATGATATTTTCAGCACAAGGCCTTTTGTGTAGCCCAGTGACTCGTCGATGCTAAGTACTGAGACCCGTAAATTAACAAGTACAAAACAGCGAAGCAAATATATTATTGGTCATTTAAAATAAAAATGGATCATTCAAAGAACGAATTACTTCTTTATTCAGCAAGCTACTGTGCAATGTAAAGAGTAGTACAATGTAAAGAGCTCATTTCAAAGGACCTACTACTGCAGGTAGGCTACTAACAGTATCATCATTTAGAGTAGGCCTACTAACAAGATCATTTCATAATTTTGATTAAATGATTAAAAATATGATTGTATTTTCAATCACTGCTTACCCCGATTATGGTTCCCCAAACGGTTGTGGTTTTTTAAAATGCATTTGGTGGAATAGAGTAGCAGTGGAATACAAACCTTCCCTGCCTACTTAAAGGATTCTTTTCCCGCAGTTTCAGCTCAAAAAGAGCGAAAAACTTACGGCAAGCATCTCCTCTGAGACATTAGCAGTGCATCTGCTGAGCACTGCGTCACGACTGATACGGTTGTCTCCAACGGCCCTGTTCAATCGGCCCTGCTCAATCGGCCCTGCTCTGTCTGACACCATCACAGAAACTGGGCTGAAATCCTTCATGAGAATGTATTCAGAACTCACGGCTGTTACTGACCAAAGGCATCCAGACTGTTCAGATATTCTGTATGTGCTGCTAAAATCCGAAAAGGGTTTGACAAAACCACCCCATAGGCAATTTCTCCTTACCTTCCCGAGAGGCCCACAGCACGCACTCCTATATTTTCGGGTATGCCCCTGTTTTTGCTGTTTTGGGTGAAGCTGTCTGAGATCTCCCATCTGTGTGCTTTTTTGGGGTTGTAGTCTTATTTACTGTATCTGATATTTTATTCATTATAGGTTTTTTTTTTTTTTTGGTCTGTAGTGTGAAGGTTTTTTTTTTTTTTTTTACATCTTTCTTCTGTTTCATTTTGAGAGGGTATGAAACTGGTTAAGGTTTGTCGTCTGTCATTCTGCTTTCCCGCACGTGAGTTTTGAGTCTGCGTTATGTTATGGTGTTTGAAGAGAGCCCAGCCTTGATCACAGCCCCATTCCTCTGGTGAATCCTGAAAAACCATGATTTATTTATGCAGAAATATAAGGAAGATGGTGGGATGGTGGGTCTCATTGATGAAGCACCTATATATTGGCTCTACTGTTCAGTTACTTGCTTTCACTTAGCTAGCGTTTCTTTTTATAAGGAGAAAAGCCAGACTCCTAACCTGTGTCACTGAAGCTGTACACTTAATATCTTCAAATTCCTCTGGACTTTCATATACAAGACTTTTTGTTTCATTTTGTTTTGCCTTGGCTCTCACTCTCTCCACCAATTGTTACTAGTCATGCGTGGACCTAACGGTTCTAGCGCGATTTAACACATTCTGATTTGAAATTTGTTTACTTACGCAGTAGACTAGAACACACAACGATTCATGTTTTATTTCGAGTTTTATACTGAAAAGTCACAAATAATACAGGACCAAAGTTTATGTGCCTTCCATAAATCACGTAAGGAAATTATGTCCACCTTGTTATCAAGTCAGTAGAAATTGATGGTGCGTTTGAAAGTAGTTCTGTTGACATCGTCAGACACATCAAGTCAAAAGTGACAAAAGTCATTCGTTATTCCAGTTTCCGGTAATGTCCGACGCTTTCGTGTCTGCTTCCCTTGATAAAAACGAGCGAAATAAGCCATAAATTTCCCTGTTAATACTGTAATAATGTCCGCAAAGATCATAGCGCGCACACTTTTCTATTATAATTTAACTTTCTTTTGAACAAACTTTTCAGCTTTGCGAGATGCAGAACTGCCACATCCTTTTGTTCACAAAATGCCTACTTTTGTATGCTGTGCTTTAGTAGTATGAAATGGGCATGTACTGTATGGTGTTTCCCAACAGAAAGGAACCACTCAAATTACAACTCTAGTTTGAGTTTATGAAAATCTTACGTAAATAACGACGTTTTAACTGCACATTGTTTAAATAAGCATTATGAAGGTAGGTTTTTTTTCAGATCAAGTCGCATAATATAATTAAAAGATAGCTTTATTTGAAGTTGTTCAGGAAAAAGTATGTTAAAGAAATACACACAAACCAAAGGAACATTTCACAAATTGGAATAATAGTTTGTAACATTTTAAATGAGCTGTATATTAAATCTAAGTCACTTTTCAGTTAAGAAAACTTGCGTAGAGCTTCAGATTTTCCCATTTTTAATGGTGTGAAACGGATAATTTCTCATGCTTTTTCCTTACCATCACTAGGTTGTACAGGAGACGCTGAAAATTTTTGATTTTCATTAAAGGGAGAATCAGAGTGCGGCAGCAGAGGTTCAGAGCACTCAGTGTCTTAACTGATAACACATTTTTCCACATTATTCCACTTTGGCACGCCTCTAAGCACCCAATTTATTGGTCTGTTTGAATGTCCCACCAACAGGAAATTCAAATGCTGTAAATATGTACCACGCCCCCCACCTCCACCCTTTTTTTTTTCTTTTCTTTTTTTTTTAAAGCCTGGCCAAAAAGGGTTTTGGGAACAAAAGAACTGGTTTTTATATTTGAACCAATGAACAGAAAAACACAATTTGTCTTGTGTATTTTGATAACCCAGTACCAGCTTTCATTTGTAAAGCAGTTTCTGTGACATTGCGGGAGAGGGGGGGAGAGAAACAAGTGGTTTCCATTTATGTTGAGTTTGTAATAAAATGCAAATAGAAGATGAACTATTAAAGAAACATATTTTCTAATTTTGCAGTGCATGGTTGAGTGAAGTTTCTGTATTTTGTAGAAACCATTTCTTTTGTTTTGTATTGCCTATTATTATTATTATTATTATTATTATTATTATTATTATTATTAGCCAGATTCTCTGCTTACTTTTTCCTAACCAACTTTAATTGTAGCATGCCTTGAATAAATGTCATGACATCTGTACTTCCCTCAGTCCTCTTGTGTCCTTGTCTTTTTACCTTGGGCTTCGTGGCGTGCTGTAAACTCAATCTCTGTGTGCTCCTTCCTCTCCGCCTTTCTTCTCGTTAACCTCTCCGCAGCGTGAGACTCACCACCACCTCCTCCTCGCGCAGACGCTCTGTGCTCCTTTCCGCTCCGCTCCGCTCCTCTCCTCTCCTCTCCTCTTCCTGTGACGCTCCCCTCCTTCTCTGCAAGGCAGTGGTTAGGGATGTGCGGTCTGTATGTAAAAACGCACAGGATTTTACAACACTGATGCTCACCCCCTGTCCTGGTAGTGAGGGTGTGTGTTCAGGTTTGTGCAGTGGGCTAGGCTGATGGGGTGTTGCCATAACGTCTGTCACCATTAAGTTGCTAGTAACTTTTTAATGTCCGCAAGGAAATATCAGGTACTGATACTGAATTATTTGACCAATACAGTTTTGAAGGAAGTCCACTACTTGATAGCTTTGTCTCATCTTCTCGCTGGTTGGCCCAAGCAGTAACTGCTGTACTTTACCTCCCAACAAAAAGGGAATTCCTTGGTTTAGTTTCGTATGCATTGTTGCATCCACCTGGGTGAAGTCCATATCCATGGTGTAAAACGTGTACTCGTCAGACCAGTAGAACAAGTTTGCAATTATTTCATTGGAACAAAGTGAGGGCTAACATAACGCACAAGGTCTGGAAATAACAGGTTACGCATGTTATGGATGCAGGACACTTAGTTCTCTTTGTGATAATGGTATCTGTATCATTTCCCATCAATGGATGCATATGTGTGGGATGCACAATGGTAACACTCCCCTGTTCTCATTTACTGAAAGGCTTACTCATACCCCTTTAGCCAGGGAGCTCTCTTCCAGTGAAAATTGAGTGTAATCCCATGACAACGTAGCCTATATTCTGCCTTGCTTGGTAGACGCACTCTTTGGAATCTGGATAGCTTAGTTTAAATGCAAAATTGGCTTTAAAATGATGAAAAAGATAACCTGGGTTGCCAAAGCTCATCATCAGGGCTGTAAAAAGCACACAAGGAAATATATATATATATTTTTTTTTTAACAAGCTTGTCATTGGCCTGAAGATGGAAATGTCACTGCCTTTGACAATGTTTTCCATCCATCCTTAATCTATACCTGTTTATCCTGGGCAGGGTTGCGGAGGGGGGGGGGGGGCTGCAGGGCACACACACCATTTACAATTAGCCTACCTGCATGTCTTTGGTCTGACAGAGGAAACCGGAGTACCCGGAGGAGACCCACATGGACACGGGGAGAACATGCAAACTCCACACGGAAAGTGCCCAGGCCGGGATTCAAAGGCCTTCTTGTGAGGTGACAGTGCAACCCACTGCACCACCGTGCCGTCCGCGACAGTGTTTTGGTTCATGGCATCTTTTACGGTTGACTTAGTTAAGCCGTAGCTAGCGCAAGTATCCACGGTGCAACTGAACAAAGACGCAGCTTTAAAACCAACCGGTCACAACGTAACGTTTAGCGTTGACGTTACGCCCCAACTTCTGACCAAATTTACCTTATGCTAGCGCAACCTGCGGCTGAATACTAGCGTTCTTGCCACAGCTGAACAAGAGCCTCATCTACAGCTGCTTCCTAGCTCGTGTTGTTTCTTTCCCCCCTTGGTGCTGCCATCCTGTTACAATCCCCTCCTCTCTGCCGTGTCTTTTTTCTTCTTTGTTGCTGTAGTTCTGCTTGCCAAGACACAGCCTGTAAAGTGCTGAAGTGTTCATTTGTTGCTAGCTTTTGGCAGGCCTTGTACGCTTGGCTTACGCGCCCTAGAATTGAATTCATTTCGAGTGCAATTTTTCTGACCCCCAAAGTTAATCACAGTTGGCTGGATGGCGGGGATGCTAATTATCGCCGTATAAAAACCAAACAAGAACGATTGCCGGCTTGGTACTCATTTAGCGAAAGCCGTTTGCTCACATTATCATTTCATTTTCACGGGTACGTTAGACAAATTTTGGAAGCTTTCCATGTAAACATGTCATTTACTATCATCATTTTTAGAAGTTTTTGTTTTTTGCACTGAAATTTTTGCTGGACCACTGTCATTCACTTTCCATTTGTACTGCCTATTGGGAATGTATATTCCCATTTTTGGCAATTGCCGTCTTAATACATCCATCCCTTATCTTTACCCGCTTATCCTGGGCAGGGTCGCAAGGGGTGCTAGAGCCTGTCCCAGTGTGCATTTGGCGAGAGGTAGGAATACACCATAGAGAGGCTGCCAGTCTATCACATGGTATACACACCATTCACTCACACACTCATACCTATAGGCAATTTACAGTCTCCAATTAGCCTATGTGCATGTGGCTGGACTGTGGGTGGAAACTTGTGATTTTGTGCTCTGAAGAGGTGGAAATACCTGAAATGTATTTTATGAACTAGTCTATTTGCCAGAAACACTGTACCAAGGACCTCTCCTCAGCCTGTAGAATTCCTGTTTATAGAGCATCGCCATAATCCTATTTTTGAAATAGACTTTTGCTATGCAGCTAGATTTTTTTTTTTTAACTGGAAATTAATTTGGGGTGTCAGGCTGTTCAAGGTGAAGATGCTGTTCTTTGCCTTTAGAACCACAGTACAATAGCAAAGTATGTTGTGAAAAGACTTGCAATTCTCCATCTCCTATAATAATCTCAAGACAAGCTGTGCTGGGGTGGAGGGGGGGGCTTCTGTTAGCCCTGCTCTAAATGATAGAAACTCCACAGTAAACATGATTTCTGTCATTGCTCGGGGGCAACGCGGCATTACGCGAGAGACAGAGAGAGGCCTTCGGAATTTAAACCGCAAATATAAAAACGCGGGCATGACTCACTCCTGCGAGCCAGCCCTGCCAAGAACAGAGCGAGATATTGATCCTCAATATCCTTGCATGGCCTCTTCTCTACCCACCAGCTCTTATCTGCGTCAACATAATATCTGGCCTGGAGTCCATTAGCGCCGGCATGCTTTATCTGTCTGGTGAAAAACAGAACAGGGGATGGTAGTTCTTCAGCTGTTTGATTACAACCGGTAGTTGGTTGGTAATTGGAGATGGTAGTTGTCAGCGCTTATCAGATTGTACCAAGGGGCCTCTTCTTGGTGCTATCCGCACATACACACATGGGCATAGAGGCAAGAAAATGCACACGCTGCTTAGCTTATCGTAGGGGCAGCATTTTATAGCTAATTAACACAGAGATGCTACAGTTCCATGTATGCTACTGACTCTCAGCTCTTAACCTTATTTATATCTTCCACAAAAATCTATAATTCACACATTCACTATATAGTTTCCTGGTCCGCAGTACCATATATTACACCCATCAATGGACGTGTTTTTCCTCCAGGGAACGCCTCCCGTAACAGGGAATTGGCACAGATGCCTATGGCTGACTGAAAGCCAATGCAAAAACCATTCTCCTTGATTCAGTTACTGTTTTGCTAGTATTGCAAATTGACAGCGATGCGTTTCCATTCGCCCATTTCACTGGATGGAATACGAGCATTTGGTGAAATGGTAAATATTACCAATCACGCTGAATAATTACTGGCTGCAGTGGGAATTTCAGCCACTTTGATTTATGCCCATACAATTTTAATTGGAGCAAGGCTGAACTCTGCGAATGTATATGCAACATGCGTAATATGTGCATACGCTAACCGGATTGTAGATTTGGGACACCAGCACAAAAGCTATGACTTACTTTGCAATAATTATGGACAATGCGGTTTGCAATGCTGCCAGAAGCATTGATGATGAGAATTACATGTTTAAGCTGTTTTTTTTTTTTAAAGATAATGAAATAGCCGAGGCTATTAGCAGCACACATTTTGTGTGAAATTTCCATCAGGATCAACGGGCTCAGTGTAATTTTCCATATCACTCCCTTGATGACTGAGAGCCTTTTAATGCTATGCATTAAACTGAATCTATTTTCTCATTTCCTGTGAATAACTGAAATTAAGGCCACAATTAGTAGGCTGGCTAATGAAAAACGCCTCTGGAGAACGCCTCTGAGAAATAAGCTGGAGCAGAAAATGAGTTACAGTCTTTGCTGCTGTATAAACGTGGCTCCCTAACTGTGGGAAGGGCTGACGGGGAATTGTGGGATACAGTGTGTGTATGTGCGTGTGTGTGCACGTGTGCATGTGTGTATGTGTGTGTGTGTGTGTGTGCAGGAAGGGTATATACATTCATTATATATTTTCATTAGAAATGCATATCATAAATATGATTTTTGAAAGACATGCATATTTGCCAAAGTTAGCTCTGTGGTACTCACATGCACTACGCTCATTACAGTATACAGCTATTGTCTTACGAATACCATATTTCACATACGATAGATGACATTTGAACAATGGGCAGGTCACAGAAAAAACAGTATTTTCAAAAACATTTAGTTTGCTGTCAGCTGGGAACATTTTGGGGAATCATTACAGTTTTAGCATAATCAGGGTGCTGAAAAACCGGTTATTTAGAAAAGACTTGTTAAATGTGAGAGGGTATGAAACTTTAGTCATCTGAAATGTCTAATCTATGAAAGGCATTTGAAAGACTGAAGTTAAACGTATTTGTTTTATCCGTTTTAGCCCGTTAATGAGGCATTACAACAGGCAAAAAAGTCACAATAATAACAGTTACGAGCCACATGGGTCACATTATTTTATGCAAAATAAACGCACATTATTGTGGCAAATTATTCCAAACTAATTCTACCCAGCATTCCCTAAATTCTCTTGTAAACTTTGTCTTGTGTCTTTTCATTTCACCATCTGAAAAGAATGAGGCATTCTGTGTTGTGTGCTTTAGCACATGTACACATGGTGGTCGTGACAAAGGGTGCTGCACTACTATGAAAGTCCTGCAGGGGGCAGCAGTCTCTTATAAATGCCTCTCATTCTGTAACTTACTGCCATTTAGTGTCCTTAATTTCCTTGATTGAATTATACGCGTGCAAATTTCTTTTTCTAATTTGCACCTGTTGGCTTCCTATTTAAACCCCTAGCAACCCAATAGGCTTTGCTTCAGTGTCAACTTGCGTTACCCGAAAGCTGGTAACTTGGGTCGTTTGGTAAGAGGTTTAGTTCTTTGTTCAGTACTAGATCAGTCCCTCTTCTGCGTCCTTTTATTTACGCGAAAAGTTACTGGGGAACTGAATTTTGAGGTTATTAGATTGTGGGCACTCTATCTTTAGTATTAGCACTAATATCTTTACTCATTTCTACAACGCTCTTGTGGTTCTTTTGACAGTCCTCTGTGCGAGGGCTGCTCTCAAAGTTCTCACGTTCACCAATCTATTCAGACTTGTTTTGTTTTAGTATATTCAATAATCCTTAAGCCTTATTTTCTTCACCCTGTATTTGGGTCATTAAAGCTTTTTCTCTGGGATAGTCTCCCATAGGAGTATTGGTTTCTTTTTGTTTTTGTTTATTTTCCCCTATACTTTTGTCTCTTACGAGACATAGTGGTTATTCCGCCCAGGTGGATAGGATAGCTTCAAGTATCCGGCTCAGTCACGTTTGGTCTCCCTAATTCCCCACTCCAACCGCTGTATTTGTGCACGGGGGCGAGTAGTTGGAATGGTCTAATAGATTCCTGTGTTTTACTTAAAAGAGTTGGTCATGTGACCATGCTTCTACATGTTCTGTTCCCCCACCCCCTTCATCACTACGGTAAGGCTCTACAATTGCAGGGTCCAAAGAGTGTATTCAGTGTACTCATTACTCAGACATTTTAACTAAACAACGCTTTAATGGGATGTTTTAGCTGTATGCCTAAGTGAATGTTATGTTAATATTTTACACTGAAGGCACGTGAGCATGGGAAGATGGGCGATAGAATCCAACACACAAGAGAGGATAAGTTACAATACAAAGAGTTGTGTTGCTCACCACCACTGTAATGCAAGTCCGTTACATTACAGAGCAAGTGTTTTGTTGTCGGGTAAAGTACAGCAGCTACATTTAGAAAACACTCATCCAAAGTGATTTTAACATTGTATCTATCTATGTAGATGGATATGTACTGAAGCAATTTAGGTTAGGAACATTGTTTAAGGGTCCAATGGTAGTGCCCTACCTGGTAATAAAATAGTCCAGTCCCATAACTTGGACTACGCATTGCCACAGTAAGAACTGAAATCGACTGAAAGGATGAAATTTTTAATGTTGGAGACCTACCTCTCTGTACACAGTGAGGCCTGGCTGTTCTTACAGCGAAGTGAAAATATTAAATGCATTATTCAGAGTTTTTCCTGGGATGAAAAGGGTCTATGGTTAGCCTCATTATGGGGCCAGCACTTGTGGTCGCACATAGCATCATCCCACGTTGGTAGCATCTAACTGTCCTAAATAGGCCTCCAATAACAGCCAACAGCCCCTTGGTCCCCCCCCTTCCTGGCACTAGTGGGAAGCATGGTTTATAAGCTAAAAATCATTGCTTAGGTGTGGTCATTTTCAGCGCAATGCAACAAAAATAATTCTGCTAGTTTGTATTTGACTTGTTAGCCAGCTTGCTACATTTGGTAAAAAAGGACCTGGAAGAGCCTTACACAGATGTTTCCTAGGGAGAAGTATTGTGTAGAACATAAGCAATTTATGCCGTTTTTGTTATGGTTATTTGTTGTAACGATAGACAAAGCCATTTCTAGCAAGGACAGTTGCAGTTGTTTATTCCATTCCTAAAATAAATATTCACATTTCCCTCACAAAATCACACAATGAAGCTCCAACATCTTCTACGTGCAGTCTTTCATATTTGTGCAAGAATTGTTGTGAGGGCAGACTCAGTATTTGTTTAAAAAAAAAAAAATTGCACCAGAAACAAAAAGGTATTATGTAAGAACGTTGAAACTTTTTGCAAACTTTATCGAGGAATGTTTGCTCACACTAGAGCTCTGGAGGAAGATTTCCATAAATCTTGCGAGGTCCTGACCCCGAAAACTGGCGGAACATCTTACACGTAAAAATCAACTCTGTTCACAGAAGGCCAACCCAGAAAATTGCCAGAACACTCATGGGCTACTCTGTATGTGTGAAAGGGGCTTTACTGGGTTCTGACCTGGAAAATTGACTTCAGCTCTGGTCACACATGAGGCCGACTCAGAAGATTACCAGAACATTTACGGGTTAAAATGCATGTATCGGGGCCTTCTCCCTCGTTCTCTCTCTCTCTCTCTCTCTCTGCTTTCTCTGATGATCAGAGGGCTATAATGTGCCACCAAATAAATAATATTCTAAGTGTAGTTGTGATCATTTGGTTTCCCTTTTTTCAGTAGCATATGCTGCAGTGAATCAGGATTTAAGAATTCCAACTGGCATGTTTCACGAAGGTGCCGGATTCAGATCTCCACTCTCAAAAACGATGTGTCGAACTGTGTAAAATCTGTCAAACGTTTTGTGTTTTTGTTCCCATGTGACTAAGCACATTTTGTCTCAAAGTCACTACTTTTGTGTTACAAATAGTAATTTGTGTTACAAAGCGAGACTTTTGAACAGCAAAATATGCGGTCCTTTATACATGGAGGTGTGTTTATAGAAGTCCCGTTTGTCATTTTTAACACATCTGCTTTGAGTGTGTCATCAAACCTCAGAGAAGAGTCAATGTCTATTAGAGCTTGTACAAACTGTGTACTTACCCCAGTCTTGAGACCAGTGGCATGTGGCCAGTGAGAGGTTATATATAGAATGTGTGTGTGTGTGTGTGTGTATGACTGAAACCAAAAATCCTGTCAAAGAGATGGCATTAGGGTATAACAGGAGTGAAGGACAGCTAAAGCTGTTTAGTGGAAGTCTTAAGGAGCCGTGGGGTGTCTACACTGATTGAATGCACTCTTTATACTGGGATATAATTAGTAGCAAAGCATGTAGTGGTACAAAGTACATTTTAAGGCTGAATCCTGCCATAAATCACTGCAAAGTTCACTTTCTTAAGTGAACCGACATGAACTTCCATGTGAAGTGAACACCAAAAAAAAAGTAGGTTGAGCATGTGATTAAAAGAGTTTCATGTGGCACATTTTTATTGGGTTACACTAGGGAAAAGCACTTGGCACAATGGAACTATGGCGGTACGGTGATGTAACTGTGGATTCCTGAAATACTTGTATGGGGTCACATGTGCAGGAGACTAATTCATCCAGCTATACATCTCATGACTAGTTCCTGTTCAGGCTTAACTAATCATGTGAATGGCATCAGGCGTTTGTAGGCCATGGCAGTGTAGTATTTGCCCCAGTTATGCAAATGGATTCTGTATTTATCTGTATCATACACTGCTGCATGGGTTTGTGTTAACTAATATTGCAAACTTTTTTGATATTTTTTAAAAATTTTATTTTATTTTGTTTTTTAGAAATACCAGTAGCATTTAATATGATGCAGTTCTCCCTGCAATTCCATGAAACATTGTTACAGAATGGAAAAATGAAAAACATCTGCTGTCTGTCCCAGAAGTAGCCCCCTTCTGTGGTGGTGTAGTAATAAAATTTAAAAAAAAAAAAAACATTAACATATTAACGAAAAAAAAAAATGTACATCAATTTGAGCCGTTTCCCCTTCTAAAAGGAAACGCCGCGTAAAACGTCACCCGTGCGTGCTGTGAAAGCGAGAGATGCGGGACGCCGGGATCAGGCCACGCAGTCTGGAGCCCAGCTCGGCCTTTCCCCTCCGTGTCCGGAGCGCGATGTGAAGAAAGTCTTCTGGTGTCATGTGACGCGTCTCCTGAGCGATGAGTCACCGGGCCCCTCTGAGACTTCCTCATCACAGCCAGGCCTCGAATGTGGAGCGGCTTCGCCGATGACAAGGTGCCACTTCTGTGCCATCGGTATCCCCCTGCTAATTACTCCATGGGTGCGGACCGAGCAGAATCGATTAGGAATGGCTGCCTGTGTAATGGGAGCCTGCTTGTTTAGTGAACCTGTTCAAAGAAAAGCGTGGCAATGCGGTTGTTCTGGCTATGTAGGAGCGGGTAGACACTGCTTTTAGACACGTAGCCGGGGAGCACATGAAAGTGCATTTTAGAAGAACAAACTGGATTTTACATACCCTTAAATAAAACATGTTATATAATTGAATAAAAGCTTCCTAACAAGAGCATAAGCTGGTGGGAGATAGCGTGATATTAGAAGTGTCCACTCAATGGGACATTTCTCTGCACAACAGAGCTCTGCCTGGTCACAAGTGTTCCGCTACACCCTCTTTAACCCTTTAAAGTGTGAGATCACAAATATGTGATTAGATTTTCCTTAACTGAACATTCTAATGCTGATGTCCCAGTCACTTCTGGTAATTGAAGGCGAGGGAGTTCTAGAGCACTAGAGACTTAGAATGTTGAGAAAGAAAAACATTCCAAAAAACCTACTCTTCAGTGGGTTAAATCTCCCCATTGGTCCACTGTGATCTCGCTGTTGAGTGGAGGGGGCCTTTGAGGGCTGGATTGGCAGGGTCAGTTTGCTGCCAGGCTTTATGAAACCAGGCTTTATGAAGTCATCTCTTCCCCCGACACTGACAGGCACAGATCTCTCTCGGCCTGTTAGTGAGCATCTCCCATCATATGCGCTAATAGCCTGACTTCTAAAGCCAGGTGGCGTTTATATTTGGAGTAGGCTGTATAGGGAGTTTTTCTCCTAATCAGGGCTGGCCCTAGGATTTTGGTGGCCCTAAGCAAATCTGTCCGACCGAGGGGGGGCTGCTGTTGGATTCCGTCGAGCGGAGGAGGGGGGTGGGACGGGTTCGCTTGGTAAAATCCCTCTTACATTACATTGTTATGAAATGTTCAGTTGCCATTCTGTTTAAAATTAATACCGCTAGTTCCACAATAGGGGATGAATAAGGTAATTGCGAAAATAACATTATTTACCTTAGATAAACATTGGATCGTGTGGCCCCCCCCTCGTGGTCACGATTGTGGCCCTAAACCACCGCATAGACCGTTTATGCCACGGGCCGGCCCTGCTCCTAATAAGGATGCTTATCCTAATGTGTTACTGCAGCATATGCAATATCAGGGTTAACCAAAAAGGACCTCTTTTAATGTCTGATGCACAGTGCCATTTTTGTCTCCTCTACAAAATAATAAAATAAAGATTTGATAGATTTGATTATCTAGGCATTCTATTTTGAATCATTGATGTTGGGGGGGAAAGCAATATCCCTGGACAGTAATGTACCTCTTTGTATGACAAGGGGGAAAAGGAAGTTTCCCTCAATTTACTCCCTCTAATATCATATTACAGTTATTATAAAGCCTGCCTTTTTAGCAAATGTGCAAGAGATAATCAATCCAGAGAGAAAACCGGCCTCAGATTTGTTTATGCTTTGTGGAGGCTGGGTCAGTTCTATGCCCAGCGGCAGGACTGCTACCCAGAACACAGCACCGCACAGAGTGCAGGAGAAGCTAAGGCAATGTGCCTCATGATTTCTTTCCTGTTTGGAATTAAATCGTTGACGTCATGGCTGCTTATTATTATTACAGGCATTTAGCAGATGGCCTGTACTGTGTGTCAAAATGGATAAAAAGTTACCAATGTTTGGCCAAGTTATTGAACAAAACAGAGTAGACCTACATTGTATCCAATTATACAGTTGGATATATACTGGAGAAATGCAGGTTAAGTACCTTGCTCAAGGGTACAACAGCAGTGTCCTACCGGGGAATCAACCTGTGACCTTTAGGTTACAAGACCAACTCCTTTTCTTGGTTCAAGAAAGACATGAGCACGCCATAGTTGGGCAAATTTGCTTATTTTTCTGAGGGACCCATATAAACGGCAGGCTTATTAAGTCCGTGATGAGTCATTCAAGGCACTTCACTCAGGAAAGTCCTGAGACCTCAAGGGTACGCCTCATGAAACTCTGTAGGCTATGATTACTGTCAAGCAAAAAATATTATGGTTAATAGGACTTTTAATTTGTAAAATAATATGTACAGTCAAATATTTCTTTGATATGACTCATTTCTCTGAGTTTCATGCCTCTGTGAGATTATCTTTTATTTTGTTACTGGGGAGTTAATGCCTCCAATGCATGGTCAGGCATGCATACACCTAGTTGTTTGGTTTTTTTAAAAAAAAGGCTTGTGTTCAATGTTGCCGCGGTGACAAAGTGTTCTCAGGTTACTTATGATGTTGATGCTCGACCGCACACTAAGCAATCATCCTGAGCCCTTCTGAGTATTCAGTTCTCTTTGGTAATGTCCTCGTGTCATATTTGTACAAATAGCCTAATACCACCGCTTGATAATGGCTCTGCGTGATAATGGTTTGGCTGCTGCCTGTCAATGTAAAGGAACTAGCTAATTGCATAGCTGGACAATGTAGCCGTCATCTCAAAAGGAAAATAAAGTACATGTTGCGTGTTGTTTGTCATGGTTTCAGGTACAACCAAATGCACAACTCAGAACTGTACTGTACATACATACAGAAGAGGTAGATGTACTGTATACTATTTTATCAATATACCAGCAATGATATGACTCCCAATAATATACACACATAAAAAACGTGTGGCTCCCATCTAACGTTTCTTTGTATATGCCAGGGATTCTTCAAACGTGACGCATATAGTTTACACAGTATATATACAGCAATTGCCTGGCAGTCACATGTACTGTGGGCTCCTGAGAATGACATAGGATGGAAAATTAATAACCAAGTAGACGACTAAAGCATCAGTTGATCAGCACACCCTGCCAATAACTCTTTCTTTCATTCAGTGGTTTAAACTTTGTCAATATTGAAACGTTCTACAATAATGAACAATGTTAATAGCATTACGTGAACTGACCTGTAAGCCGAAAGGTGAGTTATGGCTGTGATGTTCTTGAGCACTGCTCCTAACATGAATTGGTACCACAGAATAAGTGGATAAAAGGTCCACGGTATCTTTTAGATTGCTATAAAGTGGCGTGTGGAGGCTATACAAGTGTATTTGTGGTTGTCATGGAGAACGCTCCTGCATTTGACCTTTACTCTTTTTCCACTGGCCTTGTCTTGAGGCAGAGGATGGGTTTATTTATATCTCACCAAATTAGATTTATCAGTCTGTCAGGAGAGCAAATTAAGTGTCAGAGGTCCAGGAAATCGAATCGAGATCCTCTATAGTCTGAACTTCTCACTTTTAAAAACATGTTCCTGTATTTATTTGTACGGTCACATACACTGCTTGGTATACACTAGTATTTATTTATTTGCTATTAAATAATTGAGACTATCAATTACTATCAGTTACCCTGCTCAAGGGTACTATGTACTAAGCAAAAAAATATAATAAATAAAAATTTTAAATATCGCTCCATGGGCAGGAATGAGCCAGGTTCCATTGCAATGCCAAAAACAGACAAAATGATGAAAGAATAAGGGTCGACTTTGTTACATTACATTACATTACATTGTTGGTCCTAATGAAAGATTCTTCACCATAATGTAACTGAAACAATTAACATCTTATCTCACCGTGGCTCAAACGGAGTGATGGGGGAGATTGTCCAACTTTTAAATCATGTTATATGGCAGTGGTTCCCAAACTGGGATTTTGGACCCCACTGGAGGGGTTCCTGAGATATTTTTACTTAAATGTCAAGTATAAGGAGATAAACCTATGTAAAAGGCGTCACAACCCCAGGACAAATGGCACAGAGGCGCTGAAGGGGAACAATTTAGTGAACAATGTGAAGATTCCAGTCACTAATCAAAATGGCTGCCATTGTGCCATCTTTGATCCTACCAGCGCCTAAATTGGTGGAGCACTAATTGGTTACAATAAGAATGAAATTCATGGATTTAGACTTCAATTGATATTAGATTGAAATATATGGACATAATAAATGCAAAATAATGTTTTGCCCAATTGCTTCTCGCTTCACAAACTGGAATCATTCGGACTTACTGTTCATGAGAAGTTGTCGTTTGAAGGCATTTAAAAAAATTCTGAATGGAGGCCAGAAATTAGAGATGGAGCTTTTGGACCCTAGAGGACTACACATCAAGCATAAGAAAATACACTGATTTACCAAGTTTGATAATTCTAGGATGAATGGGGCCAGGCAGGGCTGAGGGTTTGACTTTGGGACCTGGATATAGTGCCTCCTAATGGTCAACTCATGCTGTTTCTTTTGTCTGGGTTTCATGTGGCCCGTACTATCTGTGTATCAAAATGGACAAAAAGTTACACGTGTTTGGCCAAGTTATTGAACAAAACACAGGATAATAATACTAGCGATTTCAACAATTATAATAGGTTCCCCCTGCTTCTGGTGCATCTTTGCTTTGAGGACGTTTCACAGAATTGCTACATTTGTCGATCATATCACTGTCCAATAAGGATAATAGATTAGAATATCAGTGCAGTTCCTCACTTACACTTCCTCATTACCATCAGGACAAAGCACCTGTTCACCAGGTCTCCATTCATCCCCATTTGTGCCTCTGCCTCTCTTAATCTCTGGGTTTGCTGGAGCTTGTGCGCTAGAGTTCACTTCTTGCTTGCTTTCATCGCTGTTTCCACTCAAGGGTGTGGAAAGAGGTTGTGCTGGTTTTCCTGTGGGCACATCCAGTTCTTCCAACTTTATTTACGTTCCTCCGCGTGTGTTTGAGTTCATCTGGTTTTGCCCTGTGAAACGGCTCCTGTAGGCGGAGGAGTACTGCAATCTGACCATACTGCGTATACCATCACGCCGACGAAGGCCTACAGCGGTGCTTACTTCAGATCTCAAGGCCTCATAAGCACCATTTTGTGATTCTTATCCGAGGCATGTTCAAGAACATAAGTGGTTTGGCTTGTATGTATCGTAGGATATCTCTAAAACAGATCAAGCATTTTGTCATTCCGTTTCGGTCATCTCTCCATTTTTAAGCTTTTTCTGTGCTTAAAGTCACGTGGAAACAACAGAAACATATTTTCCCTGTCAGAACAACGGTGTTATTTTAGAACTGGAAAAGAAATTCAGTTTTGGAAATGACAGCTTTAGAATTAGACATAATTTACTCAAACACTGGCACATTGCAAAGCGCCCTTTAACTCAGGAAGGGTGTGAGCGGGGCCTGTTGGAACTTGTGTTGTCCCTGAGGGATGGTATGTTATAAGGATTATATATTGTGAAGGAAGAATTTGCTCACCACACCTGTTCATTTTCACATGTCAACGATGAGGCAAGGGCAGTTGCTGTTACTCAACTGCAGACCTCAGTATTGTTAAGAAAAGAAATCTTAAGCAAGAACCTGTGAAAGCACTGTATGTTTTTGGAATTGCAGCAATCTCGAAATGATTTTTGCCTGTAACTTACACAGGCAATTGGTCATTGCATTTTTTCTCCCTGGAAAAAAAAAATCAACTCTTCTTCTACACAATTCACACAATCGAAGAACTACAGGGCAGCAGGTATGAACATGTATGTTTGAGCACTCACGGTTACAGTATGTTACATACAGGGGGCTGAATCTCAGGAGGTTTTGCTGCTTTCAGCAGAAGCAAAAAAGGAAAACAACAGAAATACCATGCCATATGTCTGGTTGTTTACACACACACATATGTATTGGTTTCACAGAACGATCACAGAAAACCATATATAAAAGGTGAGTGAAGATTTTCAACCAGTTCAGAAATGAGGAAATATATGCATGTCTGGTGGCATTGCACAGGTGTATCAAGGAATGATCATCATTTGAATGTTATATCTTCATTACTGATCAGGGAAGAACTCACATGCAAAGGTTCTGCAAAGTTGAAACATCAGAACAAAATTGTTTTTTGTAAAATTGCAGAACTGCTGTGTGAAAGTTGTTCCGTTCTATAAATCAGGACATTGCACCTGGAAATGCACATTTTGCATAGCCTGTGTCCTGTGCAAGTGAAACATGTCTTTTCAACCCCAAACAACTTTCAGACAGATTGCAGAGAAAAATAAATCAAAATAAAAAATTTAAAAGCAGTGTCAAGATTAGTGAAAGTAGTTTCAATGTATAAAATTGTTGGTTGTCAAAATATTAAAAGTGCTTTATAATCATATAATGGTAAGTAGACACTTAAATAACTGAGCAATGGAGTGTAGGCCTACACTGCAGTTAAACACCATTAAAATGAGACTCCATTTGTTCAGTAATAATTCATTAAAGGTTTTGTAATGGTAATAGCTTTTGACCTGACTCCATTGCATAACAGGGTTAGAGGAAGATGCTTATTATCCACATTGACTGGAAATAAAAGATACATCTACTGGCGAATCTTCCTGAAAGTGGTCATCTGCCATCATTGCTTCCTGATATCTGAATTAAGTCAGTGAGTACTTACAACATACCAATTGACTTTGTCATTTCCTACAGCACATTTGATATGAAGTGCAGACTGGGCCTTGTAGTTCCAGGTTCAAGCCTGAACTCTCATTAGCTGATTTAAGGCTCCATTTGTTCCATATATTGACATTCAAAATGTCCATACTACCAGTCGTCAGTAAGATATGCAGCCCTTCTCTGCTCTGGCAGGCGCTAGTTCTCCTGTATTACTGTGTAGCGTGTAGCATGTTGTGTTTAGGATAATCACTAGCTAGCGAGCGAGTACCAGTGATGTGCATACACTTCAGCTGCTGGGAATCTGCTGTGATCCTTGCATGGATATGGGACAGTGATTAGTCATATTAACACTAGCACGGTTAACAAAAATTCCTTTGAGCTTACAGGCATATATTTCAAAGTATGAATACTAATGAGGTTACGTATGCACATTGTTAAGCACAGCTCTCCAAAGTAAGTCGGTTTGGTCCAAAATACGGGATTGAGGTTGACAATGACAGCTGTGGCTCGACCGGTTTTCTAAAAATACACTCAAAGGCGATGACATTGTGTAGCTCCTCGTGAGTGATAATGCAGGGAAGAGGTGGGAAAACTCAAGCTGACAAGCAAAATGAATGTAAAGAAGCCATGCAAGATATGCAGGTGGTTTTCATAAAGCTTTAATCTTTTCACAGTTTCCAGCTGTGGATTACACATTCAGCTTCTTGGAACAATACAGAACAGTTAACAATTCATATCTACAAAATGGAAATAAAAAAATGAAAACAGAAGTTTGTCCAGCCTTTTTTTTTTACACTGCAAGTCAACTAGAGACAAAACATAAAAAATAAAAATCAAGAAAAAATATGTCCAGCTCAAGAATAAATTAGGCTTCAAAGCAGTGCTTGAAATGGTATCAACCAAACTTCATAAATATACTGTACACTTTAAAAAAAATCTTCCAACAATACAAGTTATCTGAACAGACTACATACAAAATATCCGTAGTGGATCACAACCAGACTGTTTTTTTAATTTATATATACATCTACTGAGACTGGAGCCTTTGTAGTGTACACATTGCTGCCCAAATTACCCAGAATCCTGTACAAAGGCAGCTGCAACAGCAACGCCGTTCCACAGCAGAACAGGCTAGCAAAGCAGCAACCGCAAACGCTCGTCAGAACATTCACCCAAAATAAGAGGTGCCGCGGTGCGGTGAGGTGGCTCTAATTCAGCGCTAGGTGTTTGTGCACGGCCGAGTTTGGGTCGAGCATATGAAAAGACCCGCTACTACCTGCAGTCAACGTATTTACCCTGTCAAATTATACTCTACGCAAGGAATACGATGATTCTAGCCTGGTAACAGCACATTGTTTTCTGGCTGTTGTTTCATCTTTTTTTTTTTAAATAAATAAATACAGGCTTGGTAATCCCCCAGCAGCGCATGTACGTCATTGCTGCCTACTCGGTGTTCATCACTGTCTGACACAGCAAGGCTAAGGACACTATGTCCGAGTTTTTGTCTGAAATAAAGCTGCTCCCTGGTGATACAAATTATTCCCGGATTACTCAATCTTCCATTTATTACCTCTTGAATTCTTGAAGAAATTGCATCTGAAAATTTAAAACAGCATTGCACCTACCACAGTAAGGGGAAATCTTACTTAATTTATTTGAATGTTTAACATTAATTATTTCAGGATGCATCTGTAAAGATTACTTTCGCTTTTATATTTGCATGTAGATTACTATGACAGATTGCATGATTTTTCCCTTGTAAACCTAAATGAAACTCATCAAACTCACATCTGTGGCCGTGCACGGCTGAAGGCTTCTCATCAGCAAGAAAATTACGGGGACCAGGAATATGAACCAATCACAACCAGCTGCGGGGTCCCAGGTGCGCGCAACTCCAACTGCAGAACCGAACAACGTTGCCATGGTTACAAAGCAATTCAGCAATTCATCAGCAGCGAGCAATCGAAAGCGTGGAAAACAAAGGGCTCAAGTGTGACGCAGTGCACAAATGTCGCGGTTCTCTCATCCGGCGTAACGGCCAGCTCTGGCGCACACGTCGCCCAAAATAGAGCGCTTTCAGACTGAAGCGCGCATCGTGCGTGGCTCCATCGTTTTTTTGGCATCCGCGCGAACAGGCTCTCGTTCCCTGCTAAGAGACCGCTGGCACGCCACTCGGCGGATATTCATACCAGTTACGCCGGGGAAGGATCTGGAATGAATCGCGAGGAGAAAACATATGCTCTGTACAAGAGGATGCTCGCGCTTCACAAAGCCACAGTCACGGCAACACAAGCGGCACTCGGAGCAGACGCTGCCACAGGCAAACGGACAAAGCCGCCCTTGAGTTCCTCACTGCCGCTCTCTGTTTGGCTGACGAGTGGAATCGCAAAGCCCTTGGCACAAGGCTAAGCAGGTTTAGCAATGCAAGGGCATAATTTTCCAGTTTTGTGAAGGCTCCCAGTCTCTGTTACTCCACATAGCCTATTCACATCCATCAGTTACCACTTGCACATAAAGCTAAATTTAAACATAAAAACAACAACAAAAAAACAGTCCAGTTCCCCACTTTACATCACAAGAATACAATCCTTTTGATTTTCAGTTATAAAAAGGCCATCAGTAGAGTGTGCACACACACACACACACACACATACACACACGCACACACGCGCGCACACCTTTGTACAAATACATAAAAAGAAAAGGGGAGGAGTCTAAACAAGATACAGTGCAGTGTAGACATTCCGTCAACGAGGTGGATAAAAAAATGCCATTTAGTAAGAGGACAATTCACAAAAGAAGGCAAAAAAAACCCAGCAGACTTGGTTTGATAGTCAACAAAGCAGCTTATCAAGCTGCCGAAAATTCCCACCTCACCCAACCCTTCCCAACTCTGCGCTACAATAGCATCTACTATGGCATTGTACTGTTTTACGGCAAATCAAATTAAACACTCACTATTTACTTATTTACATGCAACATTACATTCATTTCAATTATTACTGAACTACACATTTGGTAAGAAAATTTCTTTGAAAGGTGAAATTATGCACTGAAATGGTCTTTCTTTGATATATCTCACTCAAGATATATTTCTAAGTATTATTATATGCAATAGCTTATGGCATATAATAAATATGTATAAATATGTATCCTCTTTTGTTACACACCAAGACATACCTGTATTTTTATTGCAGTTTAAATAACCCCCCATATCAATACCTTCATACTCAGTCCAATCAAAAAAGAGAAGAAAAGCCTTTAGATATTCTGAAGACTGTTCACAGACAGAGACCTAAAGTCAAGCAAAATTCCACATTTATATAGGGCTAGAAATTTCTGTTAATATTGGAAATACCTTAGAAATGCATTTTTCCATTTATCATAAATCATAGCTAATATTGATCACAAAGGACAGTATTTGTTCAAATAATGCACTTTGAGTTAGAGCATTGTGAGAATATGCAATGTGACAGATGCCCGACTTATCACCTATTTGACACAACAATGCTTTGAAAAAAAAAGAATGGCCAAACTAAACACAGATCAGTAGGTTTCAATAATAACGTTACACAAGGCTGAAAAACAGTCAATTTCATTGCGACCACCCATTATGTCAATTCGGTCCAATTTCAACAAAGACGAATATGTTTGAAGACCATTTCAAACTGGTCTACTTACTGCAGACACGTATGAGAAAATATGTTAGATTCAACAAAACACTCTCTCTCAAAAAAAAACAAAAAACTAAGTTTTAGGCGTGGCAACTACATTTGTAGTGCTACCATATTTATAGTGAGTATACTACTATATTTGTTCACAGATCATGTGTTGTACAGTGTAATGAGATGGGCTATATAACAAATACATCAGTAAGAGACGATACAAGGAACAAAATCTATCATTTAAAGCACCAGATAATGAAAAAATAATTACAAGTCTAACCTGCAGAAATCTAAGGGTGGGAATGGAGTTACTAGTAAAAACCAGTCAAAATATGGCTGCTAGCCAGGTCTTGTGAAGGGAGAAGTTAATTAATGAATAGCTAGCATAATTTTGTATCAGCTTTGCTACATAGTCCAATCCTTAGGTGACATTACCATATCACACACTCTAAAATACAGTAGCCTTTGTGATTACTGATATGAACAATTTTTTTATTGTTCTTATATTTGCAAAAGTTATGACATAGCATGTTGCCAATAATAAATATGTAATTTTGATATGGGCTTTCAAGCAATTCCTATATAAAACAGCAGAATAAACCAATGTGCACCTTTCAGGAATGTAAAATTTTTACCCAGAATGACTACGCAAACGCAGACAGGCTAACCATTGCCGACAAGCATTCCTCCCACTCAAATACCTCTGTTGATGCTCTAGCTATTGTATACAGCATTTTTAGCCTTACAGGTGCATTTAGTCTCTAATATCTCGTCCACACACAAGTCTGGCACACATTTTCCAACATTCTGTTCAGAGGTGAACAAACAGAATGGGTTGGAAACGGAATTTGCTCTCAAAGCTAAGTGTTTATAATGCAGGTTTGTATACCCGCAGCATTGGTCTCCCAGCTATAAATAAGCACTGTGTACACACACTGTGTGTTCACTGCAACAGCCTGTCGCATTCTGGGGTGCTGCTTACAGTAATGGTTTCTGCCAAAGAATTCTGTTTTTGAGAGAAAATTCCGTCAGGGAGACCTGCAGTGTCGGTCGATTAGACACGGTGCCGTGGTGAACCCCATGTTGAGAGAGAGACTGAAGTCAGAGGGGAGACATCCTGAGTAGAGATTCTAAGGTCGGTATTGAAAGCATCAACAATAGGTACTTCTGACTGGTATGGCATGAGTCACCTTAACAGCCTATTCATGTTACCCAACGGAAACATGTTTTTCATCTCTGCTGCGTAAATATCATATCAATATTTGACGGTCTTCAGGTTACAAGCGACTCTCTCAGGCTTGTCAGGAAGTGCAAACTTTATAATGTCTCTGAACGCTCCACGGTTTGAAATGCACCTTCTCTGCTGTTCAGTGACCAATATTGTGAAATTATGGAATTATCTGCACCAGTCATTTGGCATATGTTGGACTGCATTCAAAACACTGCAAGTGTTTCAAGAGAATTTTTTGAAGAAGTAAAATGAATACTTTTTGTTAAGCAAGCAATTCGCCTTAACAATTACCACATCCCCACCAGCAATTCATGTTACCCAAGCCTAACCTCAAAACAAACTAACCCTTTATGCAAATGCATGTCTTACAACAATATGTACTTGCATAGTCATTATATAGTATACATAATTAACAAATCCGTATTTGCATAGGCAAACTGCCTACTTAACAAAGTGTGATGAAATGGGACGCAAGTTTGAAACACAAGGACTGTCTGGACTTCCGCATCCTAGTGAAAATGAATGAATATTCCTGCCACCTTACAATTTGTTTTACGAAAATACTGACTGCACTTCATGGAACAGAGCAATATTTATGCACAATAACAAATGCCCACGTGAATTCCTGACAAAACGATGAGAACTGTAAAAACTGCGAATCGACTAGAAAGGCTATGGGCTAACGCAACTACAGACCTGTAACGTACACAAGCTCCTTCCTTTCCTATATTTGATTCCTAAGACAGCTACGTAACTAGAGCTACAGATATGCACTAGTACAGACGTTTTAAGTACTTCCAAAGAACTTGAGCAGGAAATGTATTGTGGTATTTCAAAAGTCCGAAAACTGAAAAAACAACGCCTCGCGTCCTCTCCTGGAATCAAATCGAAGCCCCGTGTTTCCCAGCCGGCTAAACGGGCACGGGCTAGCCAGTGCAGGGTTTCGAGCGGATGTTCCAGTCAACATGGTCTCGAGATAGGCGAAAACACTACCGATCTCGAAGACAGCTCTAAACCCCCGAAAGAGGGCAATAAGAATTGTTACCTCCGCTTACAATGAAGATATTGCTCTAAATATTTGACGAGTTAACGCAAAGCGGTCCTGAGTGGATCAGTTTAGTTTAAGCTTTCAGTAGCCTTTCGCACGACAAACATGGCAACACTGCACTAAGTGGACGCAAACTGCACAGAACAAAGGCAGAAATAGTCCACCAGCTGCAAAAAGCGCTACATTTACCGGTAATTTCGTTCACCGGTAAATGTTGAATGTTAAACATCGTTTACTGATAATTTATCAGCTGAACTGAGAGGTTGTCACATTTCCACAACAAATTATTGTAAATGGTATTCGACTGGCAATATTCGCCAGACTACGATAAATACAATGTTGTTCTTAACCACTCAATGGAATGTGTCACCATGATTTACAAAAAAAAAAAAAAAATTGAAATAAAAGGCCCACAGTGTTAGAATTTATACTATTTGCTCTTGCTCCTGTAACAACGCCCTTCTGAATCATAAGCTTAGTTTAAACCCCCACTTTACTTTAAGTATTTGCCTGCTCATTTTTTCTTTTTCTCCTTACCTTCATCACACACTTGTTCTCTGGAGCAGGACACCCATCCTTCAAATAAAAACGGAAAATAACCAGGAGCACGTACAATATAAATACTCGACACTTGTTTCATATTTTTTTTCAACACATAAGAACTATCAAAAGTTGAATCCTCGTCCCAAACAACGGTCCTATTTTGTTTTTGTTTTTTCTTCCCGCTCTGCATTTTAGATTGCCTTCTGTTACCCATTTTTCGCTAGCGTCCAAAAAGTCTCTGGGCCCTGTTTGGGTTATACTTCCAGAATCTCCTCTGCTGTACCTCCACAGCGCAACCGGTAGCGGCCTGTCCTCCAGCTTATCGTGGGGTCCCACAGTGCAGAGAGGAAGATCTGTATCGTCATGGACTCCCTGATGAACCAGGCTACAGCGTAGTCCAGCTTGGAGAAGGACGGGGGTCCTCCCTGAGGAGGAGGGGGGGGGGGGGGGGGGGTGAGGGAAAGATGGAGAGAGCGAGAGAGAGAAAAAGATATTAGGCAATTGACCCTTATAGGTGTAAGATCACATATGCGATTAGAATATTCTCAACTGAACATTCTAATCCTGATGTAACAATCACAACTGGCAATTGAAAGCAATGGAGTTCTAGAACACTGACTTAGAACACTGAAAAACACTCCAAAAAACCTACTCTTCATAGGGTTACAAGGGGAAAAAAAAAAAACATTGTGCCGCAAGCTCAAAGTGAGCAACACTGACGCCGCCGAACGAACAGCGCTAGCTCCGCCTCACCTGGATGCCTCGCAGCTGGATGTAGTCGGAGATGAACCAGGCCAGGCAGTGGCACATGAAGAAGACCATGATGTCCCAGCGGAACACGTGGTGCGCCGCCCAGCCGATGATGAGGCTGGCCACGAAGCACTCAGAGATAGGCTCGCAGACGGTGGCCGGGAGCATGTTGATCCTCAGCTTGGCCCACCTGCCAGACGGGACGGCGCAAATGTTTACAGTGCAAACCTCGGCCCCTGCACTTCGTCGGAAAACACTTTTTCCATTTGAAGATGTTTTCAATCAAACCACACCGCAGGTAGCTAAGGATAGCGAAGGATCAGATCCACTGATCTGACAGGCAGCCAGTTATACTCAGGACTCAATGCCTTCCCTTCGGTCTAGGGAACGGTCATGTTGATGTCGAACAGCTGTTTGAAGGGGAACATGGGACATGCGGTGACGTGAGAACGACGGCTGTACCTGATCATGCGAGACTGGAACTGCGCGATCGAGTAAGAGCCGGAGTTCTGCATGGCTACCTGCGTCGCCATGGAGAACTTCCACCCCCTGCAAGACAGGCGCGAGAAGCACATCATTCCCCAATCCTATTAAGACCCGAAACCGTTCCCCACACACAGAGAAAAAAAACAATTAACCAGATTATTAAAAGATTATCTTTTAATATTTTCACAGTTTAACAGTTTTGCAGAAAGCCCAGCTACAGGCATGTGAACAGTACTGAAGGAACGAGGCAAGGCTACAAAGCCAACGCTATACAGTAGTGAATAATATTTTGGTAAAAGACACAGGCGCTTTTACATTCGAAACATAGTAGAGAGCAATACTTCCTAGATCTCAATTTATGAACTGAAAGAAAACATTTATGATTGTCAGGGTGACTGAAATTACTGCTCTTAATTAAGACCTTTTAACAAAAACCTTTATTGAATGACTTAAAAATAATCATACATTTTGTCATTCGAGTCAATTGTGTTGTCGTGATTCTTACTGAGCGAGCTACAATTAAAAACAAGCTCGTCAGCTAAATACAACATTAGCCTGTCACAGACCACACGTTCCAGCAGTGCTGGGAGCAGTTCCAAGGAGGATGCAAGAGTATGTGTAAGCTTGTACCATGACTTAGCAGGTGTGCAGAGTTCATCAGCATGGACACTAACTGCAGGGTGACCGCAAATGCCACAGAGTCCAATTAATGGAACATGCGCGGAAAATACTGAAATGTCAACTAAAAGGATAAGTAGGTCATACGCAGACACAGACAGACACACAGACACACGTACACACACACACACACACAAGCGCGTGCGTACAGACACAGACACACAGACACACACAGACACACACAGACACACACAGACACACACACACACACACACACACACAAATCTCTCACCCAATTTCACTGCTCAGAACTATATGCTCTCACAAATCCTTTCAACTGCAGATTGCTCACAGGAAGCGCAAGCCCTGCTTTTTGCCTGACCTCAGAATAACGAAATGATTACAGCGCATCAGTAACCTCACAACGCGCAATGCAGCCACACCATTCCTTGGTGCTACTTAGGGAAAATATGTTTTTCCTTCCTTGTATTCAGTTTCTGCATTCCTCTAATGCCAGGCTTGCATCATAGGCTTGACCGGCACGGAATTCCAGGCTTATTTTGGATGTGTCCCGGAATGCTCATGGAATTGCGTCCTCAATACAACTTGGTAATGGTAAAAATGGTAATAAGGGCCAGTTCTCCTAGAAACAAACTGAAAGAGACACTGGGTCTCCTCTGATAACTGTTAAGCAGCAAGCCATACAAGAGAAAGATACTACACGTAAATAGAACTGTCCATCTGTCTACACAAAAGGAGGATGTGATTTTAAAATATGACATCATCTTCCTCGTCCTATTCCCAAACACAGCTCGCATTGCCGGGAACTGTGCACGCAATCACAGCAGCCAGCACTGCCCACCTCCAAAACACACGTTTCTGTGGCAAAAAAAAAAAAACGTACAACCGAAACGTTAAACGCGGACCCGCCGTCGACGTTCCGCGCTCCGCGGTCGGCCCCACCCACCTGTCGGCGATGGCCTTGGCCATGAAGTAGTCCTCGGCGATGTACTGCGCGAAGGCGATCAGCCCCCCCGCCTGGTCCAGGACGTCCTTCCTCATCAGGCACGACATCCCCGTCACGCACTTGATCCCCATCACGTTGGCCGAGATGTAGGAGCGCGGGTGGGACGTCCCGAAGTAGACCTGCCGAAAATGGAGCAGCCGTTAGTGACAGCCATCATCCAGGGAGTTCCCTCTGCGGCACATGCACGTCGTGCCACACACCCAGAAATAGAAACAATAGTAATATTAACAATAGCAACAAAGCTAACCTCATTACAGTCATTTAAATGACCGCAGGTACGCAAAACACAATGCAAAACCTAAATACATAACGAAATTGCTTGAAGACACCATTACATAGCCAGTAAACTTATAATGGAATTCCACATGCACAGATCAGGGGGAACGCAGATATAAAATAATGGTGATCAAGATGTTTTTTAAGTTAGTTCCTAAGTTCATTCTTAAGTCCTCTGATGTCCCTTTGAGGTTAAAATCTCTTTTCCAAGAGAGATCTTGCTCAAGAGGCAGCATAACAAACCCGTTATGTTACACACGTAATTTATCATAAAATAATAATAAAAATGAGGAAGCACAGAAAGAAGTGGAAGATCACAAGATTAAGAAGGAAATGGCAGCAAAACTGGCTGTACTCCCACTGGCTCTCCTAAGCAATGAAAGGCCCCATTAAATTTCTAAAACAATATTGTGACCATCGCAAACAAGGAAATGGTTTCCCAACTTACGGACCTACTGGATGTTTTGCCATTACATAGCAAACAAGGTATGAGAACAATTTGCCGAGCACAGAGAATAATCAAGTTCTGAAATATGATCCGAAACATTCCTCCAAGCTTGTAAGCACACAAAACAAAGTTTAAAAATAATAATAAAATGGCAGAACACACGAAAAACATCCTATTGTGCCTCTAGATGTGTGTAGTTACCTACTACACACAGCTCTATAGTCCCAATTCAGGGTTAGCTAGCTAGCTAGTTAGGGACTAACGGTCACAGCTACGACAGTATCAGGGGGCCAAGACTGAGCTAAGTGGCTAGCAAACCGCTGTGGTTCCGTAGTCAGCTATCTGGCAGTCGTTTCCCACACCAGCCAGCGCTAACTCCCAACCCCCTGCTCAATCTCAGCCACAGGGGGTGAAAGGGAGACAGACGCACAGAAAAGTGCCATTGTGCATGAAGATAAAGCTTCTTAAATGACCATGCTCTTTATCTCTAGATAGGTTTGTTTCCACAACCAACACAGCCGACGTCCATCATCCCCCCCACTGCCGCTTGAAAAGGTGACTTAGAATCCTGTACTATGTTTACCCTTGTGATAACGAAAAGCATTCAGGCAAAAACTTAGCGGGTTTCTTAAAACCATCTGGTTCTTCTAGTAGAGCATTTCATTTAATTATCCAATTTTAATGGCAGACACCTTTGAAGTGTTTCTATTTTTCAGCCTCGTTGATAGGAAGACACGACTTTCAGCTAAGCATCTAGTGCATCTGGAAACGTTCTCTCAATGCTTCCGAAATGTTTTGTCAATGTTATAGCATTGCCACAACATTGCAGCAACAGTGTGAGAATGTTTTGTGTTAGCAGGGTATACCCAACCATACAAGTTCTAGTAGAAGTAGAATGCAACATTAGAAAGGTAGTGTAATGTCCTGGTAAAACCTTCTAGTGTCTCATAAAAACAAAGGGGGGGAGGGGGGGGAATGACACATGACAGTGTGATGCAGTAAGTGAAGCAGCCGACCCGCCCTGAACTCCACGTGCTGTCAGGGGCTCAATTCCTGGCTATGGAATTTTCTTTAAAGTGATCCCATCTTTATCTGTAACCCTCTCTGGTTTCCCCATTTGAATAAAGTCATAAAAATATAAATGCAATCTCCCAATCTACTGTCCTTTAAATAAGCAAATAAAACTATAAATAATCTGGAAACATTACACAGTACATTTTGAAAATGTGAAGTCATTCATATTCAGTCAGTAAATGAAGTCATTTACTAGACATTCCCCAAAAGCCGCTCTCTGGAAGAAACTAAATTTCAGGGCAGCGCATAGTTTTACATTTAAAAACTGTGAGCGCCTGTGAGGTTTCTCCCACAGCGAGCGCCTGTGAGGTTTCTCCCACAGTGAGCGCCTGTGAGGTTTCTCCCACAGTGAGTGCCTGTGAGGTTTCTCCCACAGCGAGCGCCTGTGAGGTTTTTCCCAAAGCGAGCGCCTGTGAGGTTTCTCCCACAGCGAGCGCCTGTGAGATTTCACCCACAGCGAGTGCCTGTGAGGTTTCTCCCACAGCGAGTGCCTGTGAGGTTTCTCCCACAGCGAGTGCCTGTGAGGTTTCACCCACAGTGAGTGCCTGTGAGATTTCGCCCACAGTGAGTGCCTGTGAGGTTTCGCCCACAGTGAGTGCCTGTGAGGTTTCTCCCACAGCGAGCGCCTGTGAGGTTTCTCCCAGTGAGCGCCTGTGAGATTTCACCCACAGTGAGTGCCTGTGAGGTTTCTCTGCTCTCACCTGCTCTAATGTTGCAGCGAAGCCTTGTCTGTCCGCCACGTACGGGAGACCGTGCACCAGCCCCACCTTCTCTGTCATCTGATTGGCCATATCCGTGAGCGTGTCTGGCTTTACTGTAAAGGGGGGGAGGGGGACAGTGTTCATTTCATAAGAATGGATTCTGAATTTCCTCATCTAAAGGACAAAATTAAGCCTGAACTAAAGACATTTTAGTTAAAGACATCGTCCATCGTTAAAGACATTTTCAAAGGAGTGTAGGACTTGATTCTGCTGTTCACCGTTGAGTGACCAGGTTTCTACCAGTTTATCCCTGAACCAGTGCACTCAGTACCTGAGTGGAAATCGTGGGAGAGAGAGAAAAAGCTTACCCCTTATCCCACTGTCGCAGATCCACACCAGGTCATATTTTGCCACCTCGTATCCAGGCATGAGGTTATTTATTTTCGGGTTGATGCCCACCTTCTTCCCCCCTGAAAAGAGAGAGGGAGGGAGGGACACGCTTAGTCAAGGCAGCAATGTTTGGCGCTGACCCTCGTAGAAGGGACCAGGACTCCAGGCACCCGCTTTTACCTACACTCGTCTTTTTTGAATTACTATACAGGACTAGCACGTCTACAGCCACCAACACAAAACAGCTCTAAAGAGGAAGGCAGCCTTAATTATTCATCTTGAACAGAGGACATTGATTTTTCAATAGCTCCCCTGCAGACATCAATAATATTTAAATATATAAATGCAGTAGTTCAACAGTGTTTCTGAGCAGATCGAACCCTTCAACGTTTCGCGTTTCTATAGATAGTCATCATTACTTCACCCAAATGTATCGCGAGTAATAAACAGTCTAAAAATCCCCGATAGGCCAAGGTGGAAATGGATACGATAATCCATCCTGTCAGCCTGCCGGTAAATTTTCTTCCCTGTCATGGTTCTGTCCATTTCGTTAGCGGTCTGAAAAAGGAACCAATCCATACACACTCTTTGTTCTTAAAGCATCATTATTCTAATCCCAGGTCTCGCCAATGGTGATGAATGGATGACCTCATTTACACCACATTAACAGGAGTGAAATAATGATTTAAAGAAATACGAAGCACAACCTGCATGAAAAATGCACAAAAACGGTTAGCACTTTCATGGCTGCAGATAGCTTAACCAAGTCGGCATTCACAACCAAAAAGCGCATTTAGGTAACAGATGGAGATTGAAGCGCGAGCTGGTAGAGCGGCGGGGATGACGACGCCCAGGAGAGCGCGGAATTGAATTTCCAGATGGCGCTAATGTGTCGGAATCAACCGCAGCTCTCGGCGGCTTTTACATCACGGCAGCTGCGCCGCTGCTCAAATACACTTGGGGTCACCTTGCGGGGGGGGGGGGGGGGGGGGGGGGGGGGGGGGGGAAGCCCCACTTCGGGGACCGGGGGACGCGGCGGTCTCCCGTGACACGGAGGAGAAACGAGCGAGCGAGCAAGCGTGCGTCGTCCTGGGGATTAGGCTGCAGCTGCTTCAGTGCACACAGGTAATCGTTTTGTCTCACAACGAGTGTCAGGATATGACTGCCAGTGTCATAAACAGTGTCATTAAGAGTGAACTCTAAACACCACATACAGCGAGCGTGCGGGGCTGCCGATTGGTGTAGTACGACCGCGACAAAAACAAACTCGACGGCTACGTTTTCACATAGCTATTCCTCTTTCTCGCTCCTGTACGATAATTAGAGGTAGAAATGAACCGAAGATAGAAAAAATGCGCCATGTTTCGTTAACACATTTTTGCAGCGCGCTTTTCTTGAAGTCACAGAAAAACCAAACCCAAATGTCACACTTCCTTCCGCGTTGAATAATAAGAGAAACAAGCATGCCAACTGCCCTCTTAGCCCACGTGATGACTTTCTGTCATTTCTGCTTTTAAACCTATTTTTATACAGTCTATGTTTCAAACATTCGCTTCAGCTAAAGGCATACACAGCTTGACATCTCACATAATATAGCTAATACCACACGTTTAAAACGTGATGTAGGCCTACATGTGCACTTGTCAAACCTGGGTTTGTGACTGACATTCAAATTACATTTGTAATAGTGAGGTGTTTTCATGGAAAAATTACGTGAACAGTAATTTTGCATTTGGCGGTTCCTTCCTTCCTCTTAAATATGTCAGAAACCCACACATTTACTACCAGAACACTTGGTTAGGGCTTACCTATAAATAATCTGGCATCAACGTTGGGATATTTGCCCAGCAGTTTTTTACACACATCGATGGCCGGATCATCATGGTCTTGGACACAGAGGAGTATTTCATACTGTATGAAAACAGAAGAAAGGGGTGGCTTGTTAAGTCTTAACACTTTTCAATCAGTGTCAAAAACTGGCAAAAGAAATTCATAGCATAACCACAGCACCCAGGCAGATTTCAAGATGGCTTTATATTCATGGTTAATTAATGTTCAATAAGGGTAATTTTTAGTTCAATGTTTTATTTTTGCTTGAATATTGCATTGTCAGTAATGCATATTGCATTGCATTGGATATGGTACAGGTAAATATTAAAGTTCACAAAATTCACCTCGTTACTGTTACTCATGCAGACACTCGGAGAGCACATATTTGAATGGGTTTTGTGCTGAAGTGCAAATGGATTCATCTGTGAGATTTTGTTTTCCCCAAGTCTGCATTGCTTTTACAATACACGAGAGTGACCGTGTGTGAACATGAGCAAGAGCAGTTATATTTTTTATTTCTATTATTTAACCAGGCAGATGACCCCAGAACTCCGTTCTCGTTTGTTGAGATTAACTGGGGAATTACATGAGGCATTAGTCAGAGCTTGAGGCATAGTTGTTATGTGTGTGAGAATGGAGCAGAGTTCTTATATTGCTGTACTAATATCAGCAGCCTAATTATCTAGACTGGAAATTGGTAGTGCCCACATCTGTCGAAAGATCATTGTTTTCCCATAACCAAATCCATTCAAAACATGTCCATGCCCTGTTTACATGCAGAGGAGCATGCTTAAGAGCAACTGTTACAGTCCAAGCAAGCAGAACTCGTGACTCTCGGTACTGATCCAGTCCTTCAGAAACAAACTGAATATTGCATTTCACCGATTGATTTTCCACAGAAAGCATACTGAAATGAACGTCATGGGCAAAAATCAAAACGACAGCGCTGAGAGACCTCAAAACTCGAAATATTTTGAGCCGCTTTATTTGCGAAAACGAACGATTGAAAATCGTGAACCTGTTGAATACCATCAATATATATATTCAAACGCTGCCACATAATCACGCAGCGAAGAACATCGGCGCTACGGAGAATCGCTTTTCCTCTGGCGGTACTCTGATCAGCTGCTCCCCCGCGATGTGCCGTGTGAGCCCGTCGCAGAGAGAGCAGGGCTAGGCTCTGCGCAAACTTTCAGACATGTCAGTGCTGTCCGCAGCCATTGTGCATGAACGACGGCGCCTCCAATTAGTGGAAGGGTCGGCACGGCGATTGTGGAAGCCAGAGACCCGCTTTTTTTTTCTTTTTTCTGTGGGGACTGGGACGGGCATGGCGGAAGTACAGACGAGTTGACGGGAACGCCGGACTGAATCATTCATGGGGAGGGAGGGCCGAGCCATTCCCAACGCTCGCATTCTGCTTGAGAAACCATCTGGAAAAAAAATGATTCAACTGCAGATATCGTGCAGCTTTTTTTCTTTCTTTCTTTTTTTTTAGATTCCCACACATTCCAACTCCTAATTCTAACAATGTGAAGTACTTCCCAGAGCTGAACATGTGAGAGCTTCAGAATCCTCCTTGAATCCCTACAGGACAGAAAACTGGTTTTCTGCAAGGCTGCAGTAGCTTCAGGGAAAAAGAACACTGAAAAGCCATACAGGCATTTGTGCACTTGATTCGTTTGAGCTTTAGAAAATGCTTCTCACTCAAACGTGCTTTGATCTGCGCCAGATAAGCTCATTCATAGGCCAAGTAGCCAGTTAGCCTGAACAGGCATAAAACTATAGGAGGTCATCCCTTACCCTGCATAGAAACTTTTTGACAATACTGAAAACAACAATGTATTGTATAACAAAATGCACAACAAAAATTGTAAAAATGTATGTATAAATGCACAAACAAATGCTACTGTGCTGGTTTTGTGACAGAATTAGAAAGGTCCAATATACAATAATTCCAATATGAAGAAATGTTGAAAAAAAAATAGTAATGAAACATCATGTGAGAAGAGCAGAGAACTGAATGAGGCCCTAAAACAAGGGGATGTATACTGGGAGCGTGAGGACGCAGGCTTTTGATTCTAGACCATACCATGGCTGAATTAGCCAAATAACTGTTTATACCAATGCCTGTTCACCCATACATCAAGCATTTCATACAGGGACACAAAGAGAGAGCTGTCCTTAGAGAGCTTTTAAAGAAGCAGATCATGTAAACATTTGGGTTGATAATTAAGAGAAGAAGCTGGCAAACATTCTAGAAAAGGACACAGACTTGACTTGACCCTGCTCTAAAACCAGGATTTGCGTGCAACACTATTTTTTCTTTATTTAGCCTGTTTGCTCAGCCGAGAATTTAACTCATGTTCGGAATTAAACTGATAACCCTGACTGTGGCATTGCTTTTTCTTATCTCATCTTCACAGCCTTACGACCTAGCAGAAAAATAAAGAACTCAGCTACTGGTTTACTGCAAGCTTCTCTTGTACAGGCACAAGGCAGCAAATGCATACACTCACATTCAGTTCAGAACTAGAAAAAGATATACACTGCCAGCCTGGGTTGTGTGTGTCTGTGTGTGTGTGTGCGACTGTGCGTGCGTGTGTGCGTGTGCTTGTGTGTGTGTATTTATATCTGGATTTTTGTGTGTAAACATGTGCATTTGTTTCAATACTTTCTTGATTTTTACAATAGCCATACCTCTCTGTTGTGTCTTTGTTTTAGTTAGTGATGGCACACATTGACTTCTACAAATACTCATACCACAAAGTACACATGCACCCACCACATTAACATCAAAGTAAACCAGGATTTGTTTTGTCAGGCCGTGCAAGCATCTTCGGCGTTTCCCCGTTTCTCTAAGGACAAAAATCGAGGGTGAGCGTTCAGGGTATATTTTCCCAGAATGCCTGTGAACTTAGCATATGCACATTTGCCCCAAGGTTTGATGGTTATTACCAACAGAGGGAACTGCACTGCAGACCTGTATACATTGGTTGCAGGACCTAAAAATGCATTTATGCACGTGTGTGCAATTTAGATCTCGTGTGTGAATCCTAATCGATTATGCCAAGCAATGTACCCGGGCCTAGTGTGGGTGGAGCTTACAGAGTAAGATGGACTCTGGTAGCCCAGAGAGAACGGTCTGGGTTGGGCTGTGCAACTGAGGAGTCGGATGAGCTTCTGAACTCCCTGTGGTGGCTGGATTTTCGTCAGTTTTGTTTTCGCACTTTTACCGTCATTGCTCCTCCACAGGTAATTATCACTCAAGTGATGCGCTACTGATGTGTAAATCACTTCACCCACGTGCTACTTGTGGCTGCGCCGTCATTGGACGTTTAAGGGCCATTTGTGACCCACATTCCCTCACCCAAGTGTGGGTATGACACACTGGGAGGCTGTGTCGCTTCTAACTGACGAATGGAACTACGCACGTCTTCAAAAATGAAATATTTGTCCTTGGGAGTGCGAGGAATATAGGCTAACGAGAGACCAATAGGGAGCGGCCATTTCACGTGTGCAAAAGGGTGTTCAGGTCCTTTTTAAAACGTTGCATTAATGACGACCGTGATTCTGCACAAGAACAGGACAAGGCCCCACCTCTCGGAGGTCGGATGACTACACTATCTCGTGTATTCTAGGAAATGAATTGAGGGGGGAAAAAAAAGAAAGAAAGTGCATTCCTTTTATGGCAGAAATCATCAAACCCAGGAAGCAGAGCTTCAAAACAAAGGCAGTTCAGTCAAATGTTCTCACGGTGAACACAAACGGTACGGAGGTGAGGGGGCAGACCGAGTCATGAGCAGGCCAAGTAGAATTTACCAGAAAGGTCACCACACTGACTAACCAATGCCAGTCTTCAATGACATTTACATTTCCTGTTTAGGAACACAAGAGAATTACACAGCAATTAATTGGCTTATTTATTTATTTATTTATTTATTTATGACATGCAGTCCAATTATGCAGCTACATATTTACTGAAGCAACTGAAGTCAAGCACCTTGGAAAGAGTGCTTCGGCTAACCTACAATCTTGCAAGTTGTATGCGCACATACCTAACTATTAAGCTGGTCTGCCACCCACTGAAGCATTTTAAAGGTCAGAGTTGTTTTTGTTTTTTTTAGTTTTTTTAAATATAGGCCACCCACACACAAGCCTATTTGTCCCCCACCTTTCACAAATAAATATCCTCATCAACAAACATGTGAGGTGGTTTTCTCCTGTGGGATAGTGTAGGGTTAATTTAAACAGGGTGATCATTTACAAAATACTGCAGAGGCTCACAAAGTATGAAAACCCCCCAGTGAGGTCCAATCATGCACTGAACCTATCATTACTGCCAGTTTTAAAAGGGTTCAATCTCTTCACTGCCTCGTAACTGCAAGTCCCTGGAATACAAAAGCCGCTGTCGAAACGCACTTCAAGGAATTTCAAAATACGAGGCTTATTTTTAACAGAAAGGTAAAGAAATGATGCAAGGTTGGCTGACATTCTGACGAGGCACTCTGCAAATTTACTGTGCGCTTGGAACTCTGGAAACAGAGAACTATAAAATGCAGGCCATAAAAAACGGTCCTCGTATAGGCGGTCGTTGTTCGTAGACCACGTGTTTTACACACAATGCTGAAAACGTGGCCAGGTTCGGGGCAGGAAGGAATCCAAGTTTTTACTGTCCCTCGGACTCCTGCCTGTCACCCCCCCCCCCCCCCCCCCCCCTCGTTCGTATTAAAAACAGGACATGCATTTTTGGCACAATGCAGGGGAGTAATACTGCCTGTTAGAGCGGTCCAGATCCCACCAATCCTTATCCCAGAGCGACTTACACAACATTTTACATAGCATTTACACTGCATCCGTTTATACAGCTGGATATATACTGAAGCAGTGCAGGTTAGGTACCTTGCTCAAGGGTACAACGGCAGTGTCTTACCTGTGAATCAAACATGCGACCTTTTGGTTACAAGACTAGTTCCTTACCCATACTACACTGCCTTGCATAGCCCGTATGCAGAAGGAACCGTTGTGTGTGGAGAGCTATGCTAGCTGGTAAACGGGTTCAAGTGAAAGAGTGGCCTAGTGCAGTCCTGCACCAAAATTACTTTTGCATGAAGATTTATTACCTTGGAATGGTATTTTTTCTAAAAAAAAAAATCCTTCTGCTTCTTGCTATTCAGTGTCTACGCTCCTGTTGATCTTATCACAAATATGCTAGCATTGTGCCACAACAGGCTTCTGCATATCTCCAGATTTAAAAACCGGCTGAATAAATAGCAAATAATAAAATAAAAAACAAAAAAAAAAGGAATGAAATCCACCGTAGTTCCTTTCCCGCTACGGGAACCTCCTCCATTGCTGGAGTGCAACCTCAGTGGCGTGAAGCTGTACGGTTTCCTCATACCACCAGCATGCTCTGCTCTTCAGCAAACCCTCAACATGGTCAGGCGCCATCCGTGCCGGATGTGTTGCTTTCTGGTGTCGCGGTATGCCTACTTCACAATTTGCTCTGTGGTTCTGCAAAGCCGGCACAAGCCGTACAAATAAAGTCCCAAAAAAAACCCCTGAAATATGCATAAAAATATTAAATGACACTGTCCAAGCAATCGAGAAAAAAATAGATGAAAATAGCCCTCCGCTCGGAACACAATATGTAGCTACTTCATTTATAAAACTCATTTACAGTGATTCAGTTAGGCCTAGGTACAGAGATAGCATCCAAACCATATTACATTATATTACACAGATTTTGCCATGAAGTTTAATTCTGTGAAATTTGAGAACACTACGGTTTCCATTTTGTGGAAACAAGAACACTTGCGTTACACCTGTGATTATACATTTACCATCTCAGAAAAAAAAAACAGGATTTAAAGTACATTTCCGACCATATTCTGGGAATGGGTAGAGCTGGGTAGGGGTTGGGGAGAGTGAACAGGGGCTTGGAGATTCTAGGCTGCTGCTGGGTTATCTGTAAACGTAATGGATGGCAGACTGACCCCACTGCTGAGTAGGCTGAGCTGAGTCAGCCAATGCGCTAAATGCAAGGCCTCATCTGTCAATCACTTTGGGCTGCAAACTAGATTATATGTATGAAAAGTGATATATTATGTGTGTGGAATACATGGATTTTCTTTTTTTTGCCCAGTTCTACTGTAAAGAGTTCTTGTGACAGTTTCCCTATAAAAAAAGGCAATACAAATAAAGTTGAACTGAACTGAAGTGAATGTGAATTAAGTAAATTCTCCCCCTTCAAGAATTTTCCATGTGTGGATCAGTGTTTCCCAGCGTTTCCACGGTGCGCTCCCATTTTACCTCAATGTTCATCCAACTGAATGCACCAATTACCACACCGACAAAATAAACAAAAACTGCTCTCCCCAGCTCTACAAACAGATCCTGAAAAACAAGCAGCTCACGTGTAGTTCTCCAGCAACAACATTTGGCAACCGTAATCTCGACTAACCAGCTTTTTTAAAAGAGAGATGAATATGAAGATGCACTGCAATACTTGGCTTCATTTCAACATTGCATCAGACTGCAAATATTCTGATCAGGTGTAACACCAGGGGTGGAGAGCTGCGTGACCGGGGGGTGGAGACTTCCTGTCTGACTCATCAAACTCATCCGAGTGCTCTCATCTTTCACAAAAGCGCCATTCATCAAATACAGGTAGAGCCACCCAGTCAGAGGGCGGATGCCGGAAAATGGGTGGGTGCAAATCAAAAGGGCTGCACCTCTCAGAGTGATCTCGCCCGTGTGATGGGACTTTCCCTCACGACACCACGCTTCGGAATAGAATGGTCATCCCAACAGGATACAGAATCTCGAAAATACTTTCACGTCAAAAAAACCGAGCTGAAACGCCAAGGTGGAATGTGGCATCAGGGTGAATCTAAATACGTTTGAATCTGGAGTCTATCAATGCGTTTGAATCTAAAGTCTATCAATACGTTTGAATCTAAAGAAAACCGGTCACGACGTTGTTTTTTACTATTCAAGACATCATACAAAGCCTTCACCCAATGAATAAAGCCATCACTGAATGCATTCAACTGCATGTCAACATGTCGACTTTAGAGATTTCAATAATCCAGTTGACTTCTTTAAAAGCAGTCTGGTATCAGTCGGTTTGTTTACAGCATTCCTATGCAATGTGCTTATCACCCGAAAGGTGAGCGAGCGGACAGCGTGTAAGCATTGGTAACACCGCTGGAAAATGAACAACGATTAACAAATGTGCCCCGAGGACGTGGCGGCTATTTGTATGGTGAAGTGCCGAACTCTCCGTGTGTACTGGTGCAGGCGTACCCAGCTATCCGAGCGCACCGCAGCACCACACGTCAACATCTAAAAAAGGCCGACAAACTCATCCGGATATTTAAAAATAAAATCAATGCCATGCTTTATTATTTGCACGCCATATTTAGTCCATACTCCGTCATTTATACTCAGGGTCAGGGCTTAGTCACCTTCACACCTGAGGAACCACACGAAAGCGACTGACGGGAAAATGTAAAAGTGGCGAGAGTGACGTGCGTTTGTGGAATGCGTGACCCTTGGCATGGGTCACTGATGCGTACGGGGGGGGGGGGGGGGGGAGGTCAAAGGGCAGCTCCATGTCACACTCGGCTGTGAAATGCCCCGCAGTCTTTCTTTCTTTCTTTCTTTCTTTCTTTCTTTCTCTGCCCTACGAAACATCCTCTCCGGGAGAGACCCGGCCGAGCCCGTGAGCTAACCCGAGGGGCTCGGAGGGAGACCGGCGAGCAGAAGGGCCGCGACTGGCGGTTTAATAATTCAGCGGACGTCCTTATCGAAGGCGAGCCCGCGGAAGCGCGGTCCGCGCGGCAGGCAAACACCGCCGGGGCCGGAGATCGAGGCCGAGCGCAGCGCCTATCACGCAAGCGCCGCCCGAAAGGCCTTCGCCCCGGGACCCCGCGAGACGAGGGTCACCTTGGGCCGACCGCTCGGAGGAAAGTCCCAGAAAACGTTTCGTACGGACGCGCAGATTAGAAGACTAGCATTTTAAAAAAAGCACGATCCACATGTACGGACCTTTCTTTCGGGCTGCTTCACGCCTCCGCTTTCACAGCTTCACTCGGCTTCCTCTGCTGTCGTGCGGCATTTTGCCTTTTTTTAGCGGAACCTGTCGACACGCACTGCAGTTCAGCTCATTCCTAAAGCAAACGCTGCGGGTGGGACTGAGAACGTTCTAGACCTGACGAGAAAGCACGCAGAATAAAATTCACACGTTCAGACAGACGGGAAAGCTGACTGAACGGAGCAGGAGGGAACGCTAGCCGTCACCGTTACACCACACGTTTACACGGCTTTCTGCCCAAAAAACCGTACAATAAAGAAAATAATGGAAAAAAAGGTAACTATGATGATTCATACTTCAGGGCTTTATGCTGAAAAATTTTCCAAGCTGAAAAATTTAGGAGCACACTAATGCGCCCCTGTTACAGCCGGCTCGAAGGGCCGCAACAAACAAATCCAAACGTATCAAAAACAAGACAGAAACCTGATCTAAAAACACAAACTAAAACAAATAAAAACTCACAAAGTTCACAAAATAAAAGAGTCTTCACAAAAATCTACCAAACACAAACCACACAAAACAAACCCCAAAGAAGATCTCACAGCAAAGAACTCTATGCAACCCACAAAACACAAACACACGGCCAACTACAAACCACCCAAAAGAAAGATCTCCCCTGCCTCATACTACTGGGCTTATATTGGGCCACAGGCAGGTGGAGGCGATCAAGCAATTAAGCAATTAGATATTACCTCCACCTGCACTACCCAGGCAAGCAGAGGCTGGGGACGTAACAGCCCCTAAGTTATTTCTCCGGTTAGTACGCATCACTTTTCAGGAGCAAATGCTCCTAAAATGGGAGCACCGTGGAACGGTCTTATTGGAACGTAGAACTGCGGAGCGCTATAGCTTTTCCAGGGGAAATCCACGTGGGTTTCTCTAGAGGAGCCGGTGTTTACTCGCTGGAGGTCACATACTCCATCAAAAGTTCATGAACAGGTCAAGTCATTAGAGTGGCGTAAACAGAGAGGACTTGCAGACAAACACGCTGATGTTTTAAATACTGCAGCCCAGGGGCGAAACATCCGCCACCACCCAAATTCCGGCGAATGTTTGATTGAGGCTGCTAAGATTTCCTACTCCACCATCCGCTTTGAGGATTAAATAAGGTATATCATCATCATGATGAATCCAGAAGCCACTCTGGCTAGTGGATGAAAAAGGTTATTTCCTGCCCTGCTGCAGCCCCTACTCCATCCCTGCGAAGGGAAGCCAACCAGCTGCGAGGCTTCGGTCACGAAGTGCGGAACGGTTTTACCGCCTCCTGCTTTGACCCGCCCCGTGTGAGAGCTGAGGGCGACAGCGAAGGCGAGAGGCGGAGTTTCCCCGAGGCGGCCCCGGCAGCGTCGGCGGCGGCGGCGGCGTGAGGACACGCATCAGCGCGGGCCTCCTCCGCCAGCTGTGCTACAAGAAAAATGGAGCGGAAATCCCCATATGCAGCCGCCGCTCCGCCTGCACGCACGTCCGCCTCTGACGAGGGGAAGACCTTGACAGGGGCGGGGGGGGCGAACCTGCCCGTGAGGGTCATACGCGGAGGCGGCACATCATGCCCATAACGGCAGTCGGCATTCATTTGTCCGATTCGTGTTCTCTGAGGGTGGGGGTAGGCTGGTGCTCTCAGCTCATTGGATCTCAATATGCAGATACTCATTCGGGAGGTAAATATCAACTTCTGTCTTTTCTCTCTCTCAACAGAAAATGGCAATTACCAACTATATAATATGGTACTTGCCTTCCATCTCTGCTGAGGAGCGAACAGTCTGTGGGGTGGAACTGTAACTTTGCCTGTCTGAGCATGCACAAAGCCTTTAAAACAGTCAAACAGAATAGTTTACATGGCTAAAATCAAAACGGCCTCAAGTAGGGCATATACAGGTTAACTTTATTTTTCTTTAGACACCTTCTGCTTAAAAAGCGGTTTTGAAAAATATAAAGGAATTTCCTTTTCAGATTGCAATTTAACTTGCGGACCAACTTCACCAGAAATGTATTCACCACGCGCACCACGCTGACAGCTGAGAAAATACAAAAAAAATGATTGCATTGGCAAACCAAACACTTCGACAGGAGTCATTTTTCAGATGACAAGACTCGGGGACCTCGACTGCAGCGTATTCAAACGAGCTTCATTTGCCTGTCAAAACGTGCCGCTGCACGGATCCGAAAGCGCAGCAGTCAGCACCCAGCTGAGGAGCGATCTGGTCCAGCAGGAGCGCCAATCGCCTCAAACGGAACGCAGCTCAAACGGTGCTCAAAGCCACCGAAGCAGGAACCTTCCGCTTGCTGAAATTATTCAGGTTTGCGGGGCTGTGGCGACTCCGTGACTTGCCGAAGCGTGTGTCACTCGACCGCACGCGCCGGGCCCGCGGGTGCGAGCACGGGGCGCACAAAGCTTTTTTAAAAACTCCACCGCCGACTGGAATAAGAGCGGGGCGAATTCGGGCGTGCGTGCAAGGACCAAGCCCCCGGGAGCGAGGAGTGCTTTTGTCTTCCAACCTGCGGCGTCATCGTTTTTTTTTTGCATTGCGAGAGGTTTCTGCCCGGCGTCATCGGCGCGGCCGAGACCCGCCGAGCGCGACAGAGCGCCGTAATAACACCCCGCCTGGGCGTGCCCCGCCCCGCGCAGCGTCCGGCCAATGACGGGAGGCGAACCAACCGCTGATCTTAAAGCGAAAGGCAGGTATCTTATCTTCCACCCGCGATAAAACGCCGGCCTCAGCATCGCTCGGAAGCAGGGTACTGTAATACGGTACCAAACAGTGGCAGTTAGCAACGGGCTATAAAACGGGCTATATATGAGTTTACGCTCAAACTGGCGCACCAGCTTCATATCAAAGCATGCTGCTTTCGTGAAATCAATTGGCTGCACGGTGGCACAATAACAGACAGCTGAAAACGCTGATTTTGAACTCCTGACCCCTGTGCGTCTCCTCGCGTACGTGACATTTCAGGATCAAAAGTCCACCATGTTAGACATTCGACAATTTTGAATTTTTTGTAAACTGTTTAAATAATAGGCTCTCTCTTCCCAGGCCCTTTGAAGTACTGACATACACTTTACACACGTGTTCTTTGGACACTGCTCATGAAAGAAAGCCAAAAGACGCTGTGCCAAAAAAACATGGCTGCAGTAAGCCAATGAATGTGCAGTGGGTGTGGCTTTTCAAAAAAAAAAATGCCTAGAAAACCCACATGAATTGACATAACATGACATAACATGGTATACACTATTGAGAACGCTATTAAGACTCAATCGGCACACATGGTGGTACAGTATACAACCAAAATATAAAGAACATATCCAAATATGGATTTAAACTCATCACTTAAAAACCAATGAGAGATTCCAGCCTCGCTGTTGGGATCAAATCTCTTCATCAGGAACATACTGTATAAACACTGAGAGCTTCCCCCAGCTTGGATTGGTGCCATTTTACATGTTTCCAGAACTTTTATTACATTTCTTCCTGAACCCCTTCACAAATCAAATACATTTTGTATGCATAATCTTTCCATTAATCTATATAAACTTTAATAAAATAAACAGCAACCACCATGATCCAATAAAAACGCAATACCGCTCCGCATTTTTAAAAACTCATATACTCCAAAGGTCATCAAACATGAACACAATGACTTGGGGACTTGTTTTCCACATTGGGGCACATTAGGCCATCGGCATATTCATTAGCTTTATTGCGGCTATGAGAGCACGGCCCCCGTAATCGCTGATTGCATCTATTACTGTGAGAATTAAGTAATCAAAATGTCCGGCCTCTCGCAAACATTCCAGCCAGGCATACAAAAAAAATATATATATATTTCCCACAAAATTAAATGACTCAAAAAAACAAACAAACAAAGAAAAAAATAACCAGCCCTTCCACGGAACGTCAGAAAAATGAGTCACATCACTCCATAATCAAAGTCTTAGTAGCCTACTTCATAATAAGCGGCTCTCCCCATTTCATTTCACAGCAGTGCATTCTTAAGGCACAGTCATGATGAGCCTGTTACAGGAACACATTCATTCAGGGTCATCACCTCGACCGCATTACAATAACGGAACGTTTCTATAGGGATAATTCCGTATTCCGCTGGAATAAGCAGAATGGAACTCATCGGAGCAGAAGCTTGGCCTAACCAGGTCATAAACGCGTGAGAGGTGTTTACAAAGCCCTGTGGCGCGTCCTGATTCATACATTGACTGACTTGGCTCCTCCAGTCTGCAAATAAATGCAGAGAAAAGAAAAGGGCACGCTCAGTTCTGGAATGAGCAGAGGTGTGGAGAAGACACGAAAAATGCAGCCCAGTCATTAGCACTTTACCTCAAGTATCCTGCAAAAGAGTACAATTTACATAATTAGGTACGGCTATTTTCCAGTTCATTTGGTAACACTCCTATCCTCTTTGAGGTACCAGGTTTGCCACCATTTTGAGTCGATGGAGACCACCACATTGCCGAACAACTGATTTCACCAGAACCAGAAAGACATTTTTTTGTTAATTTTGGAATCTTTTAGCTCTTAAGAACCTCTTTTTTTGGACGTAGCACTGGTGAGAATGAAGCATAAAAAAGCCAGCCACAGAAAATAAACCTGCCACATAAAAATCTAACTCGCCTTTATTTGAACACCATTTCTTATGGAACAAAAGAGGTGGGCATAGTTGTGTTCTCTAAACGTAAATCTTAAGGGTTTGAACGGACAATGAAGAAGAACCACAATAAACTGTCAAGGAGATACAGTACCTTTGGGTAGTCAAGCTCAAAGAATGTTTCCAGGTTGCTAATGAGGTTGGGGTCCACCCCTTTGAGGGGCTTAAGCAGCGACACCCCAGCGAGCTTGCTGTAGGGCTGCTTGTCTGTGGCCTTCTTGTTAAAATGAAGACGCCTGTAAACGGAGAGCGAGGGACAGAATTAGCGAACGGTTGAATGAACATGATCTTTGACATGCGGGCTTTGTTGATAACATTACACAAGAAAGGAAGTCATCTGATAAAACAGAGAATATTCCCCTTTTTTGCCTCTGCAACACTGATTGACAGAGAGTTTGGTGTTTGGTCAAAGAAAGGCTGCTTAACAGCAGTAAGGTACGGGCCACACAAACGCCAGAGTTCTAGCAATTTCCACAGCCTCACCCATTGTGTGCCCTATGGTTTCCACAAAACAATAGCAAGAGTCCAATAGCAATATAATTATGGACATCACTCAAGGGACTCACTTTAGCCACAAATTAGCCAGGGGAATGATGAAATCTCCTTGGCAAACTCAACTCACTGTCAACATAACAAAGAAAACTCAGTTTCCCAGACAGCAAGAACACCACTCACCCACCTGCTCAGAGCACTAAATGCAGTCACACCAGCTTTAACGTTGCAGCGCGCTGACAAACTTAAGCGTTCATTTAAGGGAACTTGCACAACCCTTCAATGAGTTTTAGTAACACCTGAGAACTGATACTTGGCAAACTATAGGCCTATATGGGCTCCAGTCCTGATATCTACCTTAGGACCACAATCACCCATAATGGAGGCTAAATCCAACAGAAATAGCAGTTTTGCTTTGATTTATGGCCTTATTCAGAGAGGAATTTGCACATGACCATAAAACCATTCAAGAAATGTGACAAAATTATTTCAGAAACACACAAAGGCAGCTACCGGGGTGCGGAGTGCAGGCTTTAGAGAGTGCTTTGTACCAACCTTGAATTCTGGGTAGTATATTGTCACTTCTAAGAGGACCCGCTGTGACAGAGGCAGTACCATGATTACAACAGTGCAGCTGTGATATTAAATTGCCATTTAAAACCATTTGCTCTTGAAAAAGAAAATGCACAACCAAGCCACCAAAGATGCCAACCCATTCCCATGAGTGCTCATGGAAGATTTCTTCATTAAAGGACAGAGAGAAGAAGGCTACAACAAGCAGTCCAATTTTCCAAACGAGTTATCCCTAAAAATGGATAAAGTTTGTTACAATTTCTGTTGATATCCATTATGTGCTGGAGTCACACACAGGCTTGAGAGTTGTGCTGTTGTTGTTGTACGTCACATGCTGGTGAGAGTGAGAGTGATGTAAACTAATTTCTGGTATGCTGAAACAGTCAGAATTGCACTCACTGTCAGGTTTCACAAGCCCTAATGACAAAACGTAGTTAGCAACCAAGTAAAAATAACCATTCAGAAACACCGTCGATTAGATTTTTTGGATCACCGCCGCGCACCTGCTGCGCAGAAAAGCTAATATTTACAGCATTTCGACTGGCTGGCTATGAGGGGGCCAAAACATCCAGATGAGTTACAGATCAGTGAATCAGTTCAGCATGTGCCCTCCATTAACCCAACAACGACAACAACAACAACAAAAAAATCGCAATGTTGCAGCAGCCGTTTATTGCAAGCTGGCAACAACGGACTAGCATTGAAGCAAAAAAAAAAAAAAAAAAAAAACACGTTGCAATTCATCGCTTTCGAAATTTGAGTGGCATGTCTCAACGGCCACACTTCAGCAGTGCCCACCATGGCAACAAGCACACAGTGTCAGGCACTCACACTGTACTGGTAATAATTTTCCATATCCATGCTGTGAGTAGAAGGCGCAAGAAAGGCCAACCAGGGCTTGACAATATGGCTTGTCTGGAGGCACAACGTGATTTATGGCCCAGTAAATCACATATCACCAGTGACCCAGTGTGCCTGTATAGGCTATATATATATATATATATATATAAATAACACGCACACACACACATTTGCCTAAAAAGAAATATGCCAAAAAAACTGCTTGCTTCTGTGTTGTCTGCTGCTTCAACCTGCGATTTTTTGTTAGATACAGTCTTCCTGCGCATTGTTTTTCCGTCAAAAAAAAAAAAAAAACTGATCCGATACGCACATAGAGCTCGCTCGTCTGGCTAATAGCACTGTCCGTGTCATTTGCTTGTGCTGACGACATGCAGCAGCCACCAACTTAATGCTGAAAAGCTGCTTTCCAAAGCCAAGATTATAAGTTGCCAAAACTACAGTGCGATGCGACACCCAGAAAACAATTCAGCTCACGCGGCAACAAGTTCAAGCTCGAACAGTGACAGAAGTGAACCAACCGCTTTTGCTTTTTTTAAAACCGTAAAGTGGATGTCATTTTAATGCACGCAAGTACAATATGTTTGTTACTGTACCCTGGAGAACCTGAAACACCTTGAACATTAAACAGAGCTTGCCCCCATTCTAATTCTGAGGTCTAAACCCAATTTAACAGAATACTGAAACCTAAACCATGATGCTGTATTCCTATCAACATTCCACTTGAAAGGAATGTACATTCATCTTGAAGTTAAAAATTATCCTAGTTTATTTTCCACGCCCTAAAAAATAATGTTTTATGTAGGCTATTTACTAGAAACTTGGCGGCCCAGTCTAAGAGAAACCCAAAGCACCTGATTTTTTTCAGGATGTTCAAACATCAAATTTGAACACTTGATGCAGCAGTGTTCGTAGGGCACCTAAGTAATTAAAGTCTACTCCTTAGCCACTTTAGCTTGTTACCATTTTTCTCAGAAAAAAAAACATTTACTTAAAAAAATAATAATAATTAGCTTTGCTTCATTTTTATCGATAGCATGGAATGCCTGATCATATACTATAGACCACAAAACTTCAATTAACAGTCATTTCTGACAAAGCAAGCAGGCTCCAGCATTTGTTAGAGACCAGCAGTTGTTGGAGATTCTCCACAGTGTTACTGTGATATGGATAAGCTTCATGACACACTAAAACTAGGCTACTCATCTCATATTGAAACTACGTGTGGTTTTCACAGACATGCAGTACGTTAGAAACTGTATGACTGACATTAAGACCAAAGGAACTGAAAATGTATTTATGAAAGGTGCTAGTCTACACTCCTTGTCCTCCATTTTGGTTGTTCCAAAGTGCCGTTGCTCCTGCTTCACTCTACTCCACTAAATACTTCACTCTATTTCCTAAATAAGCTGCTACTTCAGAAGTTCTTGACAAATTTCACCATCAAATCATTTCTGGTGCCTAGCCTGTAACATCTGCAAGCAAGTTACCGTCCATTAACTGTGCTGCAGTGGGACATGCATGCAGTGTTGCTTCAATCTGCTTCCCTGTTACCAAGGAGATCCATTTTTGCTATCAAGCCATTATTGGAGGCATTTTTACGTTTTATGCTATGAAGGGAGGCCGACTCTTGTTAGAGACCTGGCGGCTAATGGACGTTTTACAGCCAGTGCCCATTGGTGCAGCCTCCACCACCGACCCACGAACCTGCAGGCGAGCAGGTATCCTCTTGTCCTCCAAGACAGGCGACGCTAATCTAATCACATTTAGAACTCGCAGAATGAAAGAAAAGGGGGAAGACGCTTCATATGCAGCTTAACAGGCGGACCGGCAGGCGCCCAATTAAAATTAACCAGCGGGAAGGGGGGGGGGGGTGATGGGTCACGATGACACGCTATCATTGCACCAAACTGAAACGTTCCCTTGACTACGCAATGCTCAAACCAACAGTGCGTTGCCCTGTGGGGCTGCCAGGCCATAATCAGCACCGGCACAATCCAGATTCGATACCAACCCTTGGGGCCCATGCACATACTACAACAGTGCCCTAACAGGATGCCCTTTATAGATCAACTGCACATACAGCCTATGAATGACTGCTTTTTGCGATCCATGGCTGTCTTTTGCTTCGCTACCATTTTTGGCACGCCAAAAGAGATTTTAAAAGTAAAACCTTTGGTGGACCTTCCTTGTCCATAGACTTCCACTGATTCTGGAAGTGAGGCCCTGTGAAAGCTTTTTTGAGACTGATCTAATCTGAAAGAATGTGCTGCAAAGCGCCGTCTTCGTCGGGTCATAAGAAGTTTCCAGAGGAAAGGAAATGAATAGGCTATGCAACGCTGATCTTAGGGTGAGCTACCCTTCAACTCCATCTGCAGACCCGGAAGAAAAGCGGAATGTGTTCTGGTTCTCAGCCTCTTGGGTTGGGAACATCTGGCAGCGGCAGAGCGGTTTCATCTCCGAGCGCGTGCAGTGATGACAGCGCCCAGTTTCGCTGCCGTTGCCTCCCAGCTGCCTCTGTTCAATTCCAGAAGCTGGCGGGGGTGGGGGGAAAGGAAGCAAAACCGCTAATGGGCTTTTACCCGCGCGTCGCAGCTGAAGCTACGTCTCTGCAGAAGCTCTTAACGTGACCCCCCCCCCGCTCCTCCTCTCCTCTCGGCCGAGAACCACGGCATTCCGGCAGCCCGGCATCGGTTTCGCTCCTCACCGGACGTGCCGGTCTACCGCACGCAGCTCGCCTTCTCCAGAAAAGCCCCCGCTACGAAAAAAAATCCATACCCAACCCCAACAAACTCATTACGGAACATTAAGGCCCGCGCACGATCGATGCTCGTCCTCAGCGCTGACTTGCAATTAAGAGCGGGCGTTCGTTTGTTTCTCTTCACAAGAGCACAATTCGAGAGTCGATTCTGAGGCTTGCTAAACTTCCAGTCATTTTATTGTGTGATTTAATCATTCATTTCAGTCAAAAAATGAAGGGAAAATGATGAGCAAATTCAGGCCAACAAGCTTTGGAAAGTTTAAAGACACCTTTTCTAATTTCTCTTTCCGGGAATGGAATTTCACCGTGGCGCAAATGCAATCAGTCGGGTGGCATACATTTGCATAGCATTAAAGAAATGCTCGAAGAAGAACCATTTGTATCGCAAACTAGTAACGCCACAGAGAAAAGGCACACAAAAAAGCCATTAATCTCATCTCAAATATCCTGGATTATGGGAAGAATTTAAATTATTTTATTAACCGGCAACTGTTATGCTGGAAAGGCATAGAGACTTTTAAAAAAAAAAAATTTTTTAAAGCAGACACAAAATAATCATCAGGCAAAGCATCTAGCAGCCCAACCGTGAACATTAATTGCTGGGCTGGTAAGTTATACGCACACAAAACTGTCATAGCTACAGTAACTACGGTGACTCAGGACATGTGATTGACACCAGGCAGACGTCACACGCTACGGGTTTCGTACAGCACAGCCTTCTCCAGTTCCAAGAAGTTCACAATTGCTTCTTTATTTAGGCCTATCCTTCATTCTCCCTTTTATGAGGAGCCTGAAACTGCACACGAAACTAGCAAGTTCACAGCTAGTTCCAATTACTCGTTTCGAAAATATAAAACTGCAAGAGTTGAGCTGAGATTGTCATTTGTATTCTTGCCAAGACTGACCATCAAATACTGCACGTGTGGAGGCAAGTAAAGCCATATGCTTTCCAAACACCAGAGAAACACCATGGGGGCGAAAAAAAATTCCCCCAGGCATGTCTTTGAGGTCCACTGGGCTGGCAGTAAATTAAGGCTGGTGCTGTTGCTAGGGTGAAATAGCTCAGGGGAGACACATTTCCCAGGACTATTGTCACAGAAAAAAATGTGTTCCCATTTTATCCATCACTGATTCTTCAAAAAAATAAATGACAGCATTTGTTGACCATAAAAGAGCGTTTACTCTGGCTCTACATCTCTCGTTTCAGCTGAAGGAGCTCCAGGAGCAAACACTGCGTTTCCTCACAGATATTTTTGCATCTCGTGATTTTAAAGTCAAACCACGTCATTTTCCAACACAGCGATGTCCGGCTCGGAGACACTAGTAGGACAGTAAACAGAGAACATGGCCAAACTGACTTCTTGGCCTGGTTGTAGGCCTATCAACACAAAGCTGAGGGTCTGTACCCAATCAACAGCCTCACAGGCCAGTTTCCTGTGTCAAGCGTTATCTCAGAAAGTCCAAAGGGACTTCCGTCCTCCCCTTTCTCTGTGACTCTTTTCTACAGGGCAGCTGAAATTTTAGGCTTGCGTTACCCTGATCTTACATGCCTGAATACACTGAGAAATGCGTTCCATAGTGCTCTAACTGATTGAAATGCCTTACATTTGCTTAGAGTAGGGGTGCACAACAAGGGCCAAACCGTTTAAAGACTTTGCACCAACTCACACTCTTAATTATTTAATTAGCCCAATCATATCTTCATCTGACATTTGCATAAGAACCAGCTACAGCTGCAGACTGCAAGTGTAGCCAAAAGATTTCACTGTGCTCAAGTACAAGAGTAAGCCAGCGTAGTTAGAGCTGTCAGAAAACTAAACTAAAGTAGGCTAATCGATGGAATCAGCATACAGACCAGCTCTCCGGGACACAGAGTTGTGGACCCCTGGCTTAGTAACAATGACACTTCAAAAAATAAATAAATACTACACATGTGACATGCAGGAATGATTCCTGCTATTCAAATAGTTTGCAGTGACAAGCACCAATGAAATGATTTTTAAAAATGTGTCATTGGGAAAAAGACTGAAATTAAATGAAGAAAATAAAAAAAACTTTTTTGTGGCAAATGGTATCAGTGTTTTCCAAGTCTTAAATATACTTGTGGTGGTGGTCTGTGGGGGGGGGGGGGGGGGTGACCCAAAGACAAAAAACAGCCTATTATAGTTATATTGAAAACAGTGCAACACTGTATGAAAAAAAAACAAATAACAAACAATCTATACGTGCACTGATTTGCAGTGATTTTCACCATGGTTATAAAGTCGAGCCTGGGTGAGGGTCCCTGGATCCAAAAAGGGTGAAAAGCCTTGATGTACAGTCATAGCAAAGAAAATGAATGAAGCCAGAATGTGCGGTTTGATCTTACTGAAAACCAGACGAACCCAATACTAGGGAATTAGGCCCCTCCAGAGTTTGAAAGTGACTGGGGCTCTGTGGGGTACTGCCAATCAAGCTCTAGTCTCGCAGCCATTAGTCATGGAAATACTTTCCCTGCAATAAGCACTTTCTTCTCTTCAAAATGTCTGCCATATGCAAAACATCACTGCCCCTTAAAGCAACCTTGAGTAAGTCAGGGCTAGTGCATATTTTATTTTATTTGCAGCATTTTTTAGCTTGAATTACCAAAATACGCTCAAGAGAAAGTACTACTCAAATTGAAAAGTGTAATAGTTTTCATTTTCCAACACAAACATCAAAAACCCTATTTGTTACACCTTTAAGATCAACAGCATTACTCTACTGGAGTTCTTTTTCTAGCCTGCTACAAAGTGTTGCTTTGTAACTTAGCAACACATTTGGAAGGGGGTAATTAAACCTGTACAACTCATGAACACGCAAAAATAAATCACTTAGCCATCTTGCATTTATTTGATTTTTGAAATTACAGAACACTCAAAAGGTATCAACACAATAATATTAAAATATATAACAATCATTCAATTTTAATACAATACCGTAATGTGAGTATCACAACACCATTGTTTTCCCAGAGTGCTATGCTCTAGCCTGTAAAAAGTGGGCCTACAGAAAAGGTGAAAGTTCAAAGGTCAACTTCACATCTCTCGTCTCATTTTCTCAACCAACCGCACAACACAAAAATATTAAGAAAAGTGCAAACATCATAAAACCTTTTCTGCATACATCAGCGAGGTTGTAGGCTGGTTCTCAGAAGAAACAGGTTATCACTACCCTTCACCCGAGCGAAAAGATAAAGATTTGAATGCATGTTCTTCTTCTACCATCTCGCTTCATTCAAAGAATAGTTTATAGGGTTGTGTCGATCGACGATAGTTTGAGGGATCGGTGATCATCATCACTTATAATAAGCACTAATTTGACTGACTCGGCTAATCAATTAATTTTGACTAGTCAAAAATGCAAACCGCAAAACTGACCTCTTCATGAGAAACCCAACTTCCTGGAAGTCCACCCCCCCCCCCCCCCCCCCCCCCCCCCACACACACACACACACACACACAATACAGACATGGCGCATGAGGGCAAAAGTTGTCATACAGAGCTGAAAGTCTGGTTATAACACCACATCAACAGCGTTGCCCCTAACACTAGCACCATTCAACACGCAGCACAGAGAAGAACAACAAGCTTATAGTACGCCTACCAATTGCATACTCATCAATCCCGTGGGCCTGTATTTTATAGATTTGAATCAACTTGTCATTTCCAATCAAATTTATGTGACTGGTCGCAGCACCATTTATTCTGCATAAATCAAGCAAGACATTGAGCTAAAATTATTGGTTTAGAAAGCTAGTCTGGATCCTTCTGTTGACAATTCTTGTCAATAAACTATCCACATCTACAGAGAAAATAGTGCAAATCTGTGAATCTGAAAAATCACTGACCAACTGAAGTTAATGGAATAAGTTTCCAACGTTTACTGATGTCTAAGATTTTATATTTATATATATATTAAAAATATAATATATATATATATATAATATATACATATATATATATTCCCTTATTTATTGATTCACTTATTTAAGCAATCCTGTAAGCCTGTGAACAGATGGGTGGATGGCTTCATATTTGCAGACCAATGCAACATTTTTCTTAGAGTCATGCAACACCCAACCCCCTCCCGAGTTCACACATTGGCGTAGATCGAAGCAACGTGTTCACACACCAAACATACGCATCTAGCTGCATTTCATATCACACAAATGCCCTCCGCCTATTTTTTAATACACAGATGATGCCATTTTCATTTTTTCCCCCCTAAAGAGCAGAAGAGTATGGTTGCTGCTGAGCAGTACCTTGCGGCGAGCCATTTGGCAGCCAACTGTGCGCAGTTACACATGAGTCACTGGGACAATACTTTCCATGCAAACACAAAAGGCAATAGCCCTGCAAAACCGACATTCAAAGCTGCCTTATGGATTCAGAGTTCATTTTTATTAGGCTATTTGCTAAGCGACAGGCCATCTTTAAAGCTTCATGTTAAAAAATGTATACTTTCACATGGCTACCAGACAAATATTTGATTCTATATTCACAATAAATGTACTCGATTGGTCTATATTACAGACAACAAATCACCAACAATACTGGATTACTGCAGTAAATCCAGATGCCCCTGCATAAAACTTGGTCTACCACCTGACAAAACGACAAATGGTAAACGTGCTATGCAATGAGTCACTATACTGAACATAGCATATACTGGAGCGGTATAATATAAACTCAATCTAACATCAGAATAGAAATGTAAAATATAAAAACATTTTTTACTACTAGATGGCTTAACTTTTAAGAGACAAAAAGTTAATTCAACATCCTGCAACTATTAAAGCAGGGAAAAGGTTAAAACAGAAGTGAGTTCTCACACTTTTTGTTGAAAATATTTCACAAAAACCCACAGATAGTTCTGCTGCTAACGTCACACTGTGGAGACCACCGAAAGAGACTGCCTTTCTTCCGAGAAAACCGAGGCACCTGATACTAATTTTGGACGCTGGCCAAGATGGTGGTCCTTGGCAATGGGTGGAAACATCATTCCTGCAGCACGGTCAAAATTAAAATGAAAATGAGTTCAATTGTCTGTTTGCTGTCAGCAGGGGAGTCGCGGCAATGCATGCATTGCAGTATTGAAAAGCTTTTTACTTAAGGTTTGTATCTCACGTCATCGGAGCTGCATCATGCGGCGCAACACTAAACACACGAGCCCCCATATGAAGAAAGGGGCAAATGTAAAATACTGGATCGTCTAGAAGCTACATGACAGTACGGCAACGCATACATTGCTGTAGTCAATGGAAAGAAAGCTAATGACTCGTATCAATAAAGCTTTGGTGTAGTTCAACAGAAAACCCTGTAGATTTAATGTTACCAGTCACATGCTGTTTAGCAGAAACAGATCATAATAGCCAGACCAAGTGAGCCAAACGTTAGAGGAAAATGTAGCTAGAATAGGCAGTGCTCGTTTTGAAGTTTAGACACAGCTAACTCGTAACTAGCTAGCTAGACTAGCTTTCCAGATGCTATCCAACAAATATATATCTATCAATCATAGGTAGTGCAGACTTGTGGTAGTAGCTAATTCCGTCACATAATTAATTAACACGAGTTTACTAACGCCATTGGCTAACGTTAGCTGAGATGTTTGTAACTTAGTTAGCTAATATGAAGAGAAACATAATCGCTATTCTCCCGGTCCTTCACAAACTATGTAAGCGGAACGTACCTTTCAATTAACGTTTCACAGTTTTTGGAATAAAAGTGGTAGCCTAGCTATCTTATCCACAAACTGGTTCTTGGTGCCAGCTATGTTCAACTAGAGCGAACGTTAGCAGCCAGTTAGCAGATGACAGTCATCCAGTGACTCATTTGATCGAAATGAATTTAGCATAGCTAGCTGTAATACAGCAAACTGTGTGCCCATTTAATTTAGTAGAGGTAGACTATATGTTCTCTTATTTACGCTAAAACAGACGACTTGTTCACTCAACGAGTAGCTAACCAGTAGCTAAGTAGCTGGCAGCTACGGTGATGACAGTCAACTAGATAGCAGTCGCGACTGAACACAGACTACTGCGCTTCTCTTGGAACTGAAAGTGTCTAAACTAGCACGGCATCCTAAGCATGGTTGTTTGTTACAGTCCATTGGGTTCACTGGGCTTGCTAGTGAACGATGTGGTGGCACTGTGGTGTAACATGAAGGAAGACTGAAGATCGCCGATGATATTTACCGACTAGCTTTCCTTATCGTTGTGTGATGACCAGCTGCCGACTCGCTAGGGAGCAAATCTATGGATGGCTCTTGATAAGAAATGGAGCCGCGAAACATGTTATTTTACTAACTGGCCGTCACTCACGTTATAATGTTACTTTTGCGAAATATCTATGTATTACAACGCGGTACATTGAGACAAATGTTAAGAGACAGCTAATGTTAACTATTTGACTAACGTTACTACCTACATCCTATGACGTACCATTTATAAATAAAGGGGAAAAAGTTAGCAATAGAGCTAACGTCCGTTGTTAATAGCCCGTGCTAGATGCTTGCCAACCAGTTACGTGGGAATGGAGACAACACGTATTACTAGCTATATTCAAAAAGATACTAATGAATAAAAAGACCTGACTTACACGTAGACGATGGACATGAAATGCATGAGCCACAGTACAATGAAGAGAATTAATCCAAAGAGGGAAACCCCTTGCAGGGCGAGTTCCAGTAGGGCCATGTCTGTCCGTGATGCCCCGGCGAAGGTGCTTGTTCTTTCGGTCGCAGAAGCAACTAGATAAGAATTGAGCACTGCGGACAAACGAGCGTCATTTTTTTCGATGACGTCATTTACGGACACGCCCCTGTGTAATAGATAGTGGTGAGTGGGCGGGGTTCAGACAGAGCACGTCCCACCCAGAGACTGTAAAAAATATTGGTCCCACCATGGGGAGAGAACAATCCGTTACGTTTGCTGTGGTCCGGGGAGTTACTATGAGCGGTCCGTGCATTAGCAAGATGATAAAAGTGCCGAAACGTTGTAGTGTGATGGGCTGTACAAATAACAATGCTAAGAACCCATATTTTATGTCCTCGCGCGCAAGAAAGCGAGGCAATGAGGAGAAAAGAGTAGATTCAGGCCATTAAACAATTAAACGTGAGTGGACCGTGTAAACGACCGGATCCTGAATCAAGACACCTCTATATTTGAAGTAAATTAGTTATTTAGTCATCGGTAAGTACTTATAGCCTAACTTTCATTAGCTGTAAGAGGCTGTGTCATAAACAGTCATTTGTATGTTTCGTTTGTCTGTTTAGATTGTGATGTGACATGTAATAGCATAACTAACACCGTTGACGTAATATGTTTTACCATGAAGAATCCCTGACTTGTTTACATTCTGGACAGTTGTGACTGCAAAGTGAATCTGTCGCCATTTTTGTCGCAGCGCTTTGGACACAAGTAATATCGGAAGCGTTGTCCTAAAATTTCTTCTTACCACGCAGAGTGCCTGATCCGCTAGCATTGAAATGTGTTATTCAGGACGCTTCAATTATACAGAGAAATGTCATCTTAGGGGGAAAAAAAGCCTATATGCTGTCACTGCTTTTAGATCAAACCTGCCATGTATCCTAAAAACAAACACTCGTCAATCACCTGTTCAGTCTTTTTATAATGCCAGTAGTGTTTTAAACCATATAGCGCTGCACCCCCTTACAAAAAAAGCAAAATAATCTGAGAGTTGTGCCTGGATGGACTTAAGGTGGGCAAAAAGTTTGGAAGTCCAGTGATAGGAAAATATTTTGTTGATACTATTGATGGCATTTACGAAAATATGTTTCAAACTCCTTGGTGTCTTTTCATGGGAATGAGATTCAATATATTGTTTTTTGTTACATAAATTATTTTTATTGCATTCTGTGTGTGTTGCATGTAATATTTTATCATTTTTGGGACTACTGTTATTGGCCCACATTACATTTGCAGGAACTAAACAGAAAACTTCGCTTATAAATTGAAACCTTATGTTTACAGATCGGTGATTGCAAAAACCAAATGACACAAGGAATGGCTGAATGAAGAAACGCTGGGCCAAGTCCCTCTCCTTTGCTGCTGATCTCAAAACAGACTCCTCCCTTAGGACTTGAGAAAAGCCAGGCTCCCTACTCCCAAGCCCAGGTCTCCACCGCAATGATAATTTATTGTTCATGTTAATTCATTAAACAGTTGCCCGTAATACATGGAAACCTTTGGTCTCAGCTCTGAGGTAGGTAACTCAGGAGGACATAATTATATATAATTACCAACAGTAAGACACATCTATCCTATCCAAACATCCGAAACACATTTTAACAATTACAAACGTTTGCTCGGTTTTGCAATCTGAAATCTTTGCCGTTTTGGAGTTTTGGCTACAATTTATGCGGCCATCATGTTTATAATGGGCAGCCATTGTCGCCCAGCAGAGACCCATCCAAACGCGTGTCCCTCTGGAAGGTGCTGGGTGATATTTTGCATTGCAAATAAACTGGATATTAATAAAACCCAGTCTCCTTTCATTTCCCATGGATAGTTTTATTGAAGGATGAAGCAGGCCTCAGGAAGTGGCATCAAGCACGCTTCTACTTTGAGCTTGTACTTCTACAGGAAGTCTTGCTTGGTTTCCTCTTGTTGTTTTCTGAAATTCGTAGTTGCCAGGGTCTTTCCTGAATATGGCTGACATTGTGTAAAGCAGAACCGACAGCAACATGGGACACGATGGTACACCACCTCAAGAAGAATGACTCGGGTACAGAAAATGAACACAACCGGCGGTTTTCATGGTACTGGTAAAAACATGCCAAAAATCCTTACAGGGTAGGGGAAGATACAGGTCATTCACCCATTCTCATATGTGGGATGTTGCCCCTAGTTCCTGGTACATTGTCTATGACATTTTTGATTAATTGCAGCCAATGTGTAATGCCCTGAGGGTAGTGTTACATCCTGAGCGTGATTACTGACAGACGTGTGGTGAAATGCACCAGAAATAGTGTTTTGCAATGGAGGCAATCCAGCGGTACACTGCAGACGCAATTGCAAGGTTCGTCAAAAGGCCACTCCAGTGCGTTGAGGTGAAATATGTTTAATTTATTTTGTAGGCAAACCTATCCAGAGGCTCAGATTTACAAGGCCGATATTGCATGATGCAGTCAATACAGATCACATTATGACCAAGAGCAATGGCCCAGATTTAAAGAGGTCATACCTATAGCAATACTCAAGAAGGTAAAAAGGGCTAAGTTAAAATAAGTAATAAAAAAAATGAAATCACTATGTACAAAATAATCTTAACAGTACATAGAGCTCACGCATGCTTTGAAGGATATTATGTGTGTGTGGGGATAAAATCAGAATTAAATAGTTAATTTAATTTTACACCAAGCAAGATGGCTGGGTCTCCTAAAATCAGTTTTCACTCTTGCCTGTTAGTTCAGCATAACAACATGGTCTATAGCGCATAAAACTGTATAATGATGAATGCATGGTCAGCCTAATTTCTGCTGGATTTAGTGTTAGTTCTTCTCTAAGGGAGGTGGGGTATTGATTCAGTTGGTGGGGTGTTTGTTGTAAACATTCAAAATATGAATATTAATAAATAATCATTTCAATAGCGTATTTCAATCATTTCAGGAGCTCAGCTCATAAATCCCTTTATGTCAGCTGTCTTATTTGCTGAATGATGAGCCTAATTTACTTACGTTGAGACGTTTTTAGCAAAACAACAAGCCAGTTTGCTTTTCTTATAGCCTGCTGAAATGTAAACTCCTAACTTGTCTTTTCACCATGAGAAACAGAGGACAGGTTTTATGAATTCTTCATGATCTATTCCACTATCGTGCCACTACATGGAGTCCCTTTTTACTAATTTCCCTTTGCATAAAATAATTGTGTGTTCAGACCCCTATTTCCTGTCCTTTATTTAATCTTTCATGAGCAGCTTCCTTCCCCCTGGCACATGGTGTGTTGCAATAGGTTTCCAGTAAATGCTCCCGGTTTCCAGCACTGAAGGATGTCTTCACAGCGAACAGTAGAAAACAAGGGTAGAGCACTGATGAAAACAGGTGCATGTTGCGAGAGACGAGCCTCACCTCACTACCTGTAGTGATCCCACATTGCCCAAGAGGTTACCTCACCTTTAAGGACATTGTCGGAAGGTGTCAGGGGCACACCTATGTGCCTGAGGGCGCCTACAGTGATACTGTATAAGAGCACAAGGCCATTAGCTTTGATTTAATCAACATCTGACCTAAACGTAGACTTTGAAAAATAAACGAAACATTTTGTTTTTCTTCATATAGTTCGGTGAGGTCATTTTGGCGAATGTTGAGCTTGCTAATCTGCGTTTGTGAGGAGCAAAGTGGACGCTCATTCAGGCAAGTGATCGTGAGTCAAAGCTGTGGACAGATGTTGACTGAATCCAGACCACTCTGTTGGCAAGCAGGTCATTTGGCTCACTCTACGTAAGTCTGACAGTGACAAACAACTTTATTGCTCTGGTGCTTCTGTGACCATATTTAGTGCTATGGTACTTCCGGGCACCCATGGCTTGCTCTCTGCACACGCGTATGATTGGGTGTCCTCGGTCCCCGTTCTACCCGTGCTCGGCCTGTGGCTGTGGTGTGAAAGGAAGCAGCTGGCTGACACCGCGTGTTTCAGAGGGCAACCGCGAGTTGTCTTCACTGTTCCCAGCCAGCAGCAGGGGGCGTATATGAGCACGCTTGTACATAGTTTGTGAATTTTGACATCACAAATTCGTTTTTTTAATGTTAATATGTTCAACAATCTGTTTATTCAGATTGCATTCGGAGACACGAATCCCACATCTATTTCTCCTGCCAGCAATCGTGTCTGTTGCACAACGCTGCACAGAAGCGCCTTGGCTGATCGATGTGTAAAAGAAGAGCTCTCTGGAGTGAATAAACGCCAATCTGTTTTGAAGTTCTGGTGGCCACGATGACAGATTAAGTTATTTTCGACAGGCCCAGAGGGCCCACAGAGGTCCATTCATGCAGATCACGAGACGGGACTACTGAAGCTCTCGTCTTAGATCTCGGTATAATGGAGGGTCTATGTGTGGCTACAGTGTCACCACAGAAACACAGGCTGCTGCGCGCTAAGTGTACTCCGACACAGTGACCTTAGCAAGCTTAGCAAGCCGACTGCACAGTGAAAGGAAACAGACCTTTCAGAGTTCACCACATATTTCTCTGTGCTCTCCCAAGCTAGTGCACCACGCACTGATGAGAGGTGCATGTGCAGGTATTCCAGAAACTGACAAAAACAAATCAAGGATAAAAATTGCTTAAAACATTTTAAATTGTTCTTCCAACGTCATGATGCTCAGGTATACCTTATTTTCCCTTTTGTAATTTCTTATTTCTGATTTTTCTTCCCCAATTTGAAATGTCTAGTCATAATTTCATGCTGCAATTTCCTCTTTCAGTTTGGAAGAGTAGGTACTCTGAAATGCTTCCGTCTCAGTTACTGCCACTGCATAAGAAAGGCCGTTGCAGCCGGAAGATTTCAGGTGCATGACTGTCGCTATTGAGCAATGATATGGGGATTATCAGATCGAAACCCTTCCTCTCTGGGTAATTTAATAGGCAATAACGCATTGCCCTCTGGGACCCCAGGCCAGCCAGCACAGGCACTGTCTGGATTTCATCCAGATGCAAGACCATATCATTACACCGAGCAAATTTCTAGGGACTTTCTGTTCGATCGAGCGCCCGCCGCACATCGAAAGAACCACACAGGGGAGTGTCTTCCTCCGACTCATTTCTGCAGAAACGTGACTTGCAAATGGCGATGTGACGGGAAACAGTGGCGATGTCACATGCTTCTTGAAGACAGCACATGAATGTTCACAGGGTGATACTGGAGGCTGTCTCTGGCAAGGAGCAATGATATACGTATGCGACTGGGCATTCCAAATCAGGGTGGAAAAGTCATTTTTTTTAAAAACAAACCTGCAGACTGTGATTTTGACAGGATGTGAAAAAAAACCTCTCACGCCCCGATGAAGGTCTTGTTGCTGAAAAGCATTCGTCATGTTTGTCATGCCAATTCAACAAGTCATTTGATATCGTATTTTTACTTTCTCCCTTTGACGAGAGTGCCATGAACTTTAGGGAAGTGAGATGTACACTTGGTTTTCTCCAGAGCACCAGTTGGGGGTTTTTCCATCTTACCTCATTTCTTTCTTTGCAGCTCACCTTTCACTTACTTTAAAAAACCATCTCACTTTTTTAGGCGCCCATTGTTTCATACCAATTGTTGTTTCAGCAGAAACATTTGAGTGATGAGACATATTGGGCAGCAGTGTAGTATAATGGGTAAGGAGCTGATCTAAAGGTCACAGGTTTGATTCGATTCGATTCGATTCACAGGTAAGACACTGCCGTGGACCCTTGAGCAAGGTACTTAATCTGCATTGCTTCAGTATATATCTAGCTGTATAAATGGATGCAATGTAAATGCTGCGTAAAAAGTTGTGTAAGTTGCTCTGGATAGGAGCATCTGCTAGATGCCTGTAATGTAATGTAATATTATTCAATATAAGCGATGTCAAGAAACCAGAGGTCAAACTTCAAAATCTTAAAAAGCACAAATAAAAATGGGGAAGTGTTCCCTGTAAATATATGACAGGATTCACAAGACAATAAAAGTTAATGTTTTTCTTCTGTTGACTCTAGTGCATGAAAAAGACTCATCATTTCATTTTTTGATATTGCAGTTTTACGTCTATGACAATAACCTGCATTTTGCACCAACTAAACTAAACCACAGAAATAAACAGGGAAATATGTACAAACATGCACATGCTATAATGCATATATAGTGCTATAATGCAGAGACAGCACAGCTTATCCAGTTCAGTTCAAGCCTCTGTTTTCCAGAATATTTCACCAAGCAGACCCTTATACAGTAAGGGAGACCCCATCCAGGACTGGGAATATAAAATGTCCCTCCCTTTCCTGTCTGTGTTCACTTGTTAAGACACTAGAATGAATGTCTGTTCAGGAGTTTCTCAGAGCTCTCTTACGGTTCCAGTTTGAGTTCTAGTCTGTTTTTAAGTGCAGTTTTTAAACCCTGCACCATCCTGCCACCACTAATAAGATACACGTCTTACAAACAAATGTTCTGTTTTTAGCCAAAAATCCTGGGAAAGGAAGACAAATTGATGGTGAATGTTGTTTATGCCGGTCAAGAAAAATGGTGGAGAGTGAGCGTGGGAAGAAAGGGGGGGGGGGGGGGTCACGGCCTACAGATCAGTCTAATAAATGTAATAAAACTAGGCAGCAAACCATGAGGGAAGAGAAGACTGTATAATACCAACTGATGTAAGTCATCGTGCAGTGGAAAAATGACCATACATTTGTTCCTGAGTGGGCACAACAGATTTGTGCACTCTGGATAAGATAGTTATTTTATTTCATGTCTGTCTGTCCTTTCTGTGGCATTAACCTGCTTAATGAGAACAGACATATGACCTCATATTTCCCAAAGAAACAAACAAGTTCAGAGTCTATTAGGTGGTTATACTCCCGAAAGAAGGACAGGAAATGGAAACAGTATAAACTATTTTACTGGGACTGTACGTTTGCATCAAAATTACAAGTTGTTTTTCAGTTAACCAGCTTGAGCTTATGCTTTAAAATGGGCAATAATTACATTTGCAAGTATAAGATAAAGGAAATAAACGATTGATTATTTACATAAATTTATTTATGTACGGATCCACAAAACAAACAGGACACTTATTAAAATCGTTCATTTGCAGGACCGTACGGGACTCATTTTCTGCCTGGCTCCACGGTCTCCAAACACATCTTTACTGTACAATTATTGACGGTGTCCATCTAGTGGTGAAATTGAAAAACCACATCTGTATTGCCAGCACACCATAAATACAATAACTGGAAAATGCAAATTTGAGGAAAGGGGGAATCAGGGATAAAATGTATATTAAGGTTTATTTTAAAAGAGAATATTTTCAGATATTTAGATCCCACGGTTAAGGACACTCAGTCTGGTTCAGCTGAGCATATGAAGGGACCGGATGCAGTGCGCTCCACTCCTGGGCGAATAACCGACATTTCTGTGTTTCTTCCGGATAAAAATAATGAATCAATCAACGTCGGTTAAGTTATTTGAATTATTTTAATTCGGTCGACAAACGGTGTTTTTCTCCAAGCTCAATGAGCTAGTATTTTAAGTTGTAAATTTTAAAAGGCAGCTGTTCAACACAGGCCGCACAGAAATAAGCATCTCAATTACTACAATGGCCATAATCCACTGCACCTACAGAAACGCAAGTGGCGTGACAGTTCGGAAACACATAGAACCCAGTACTCACGCGACACGAACGATATTTGAGCTGGACGAAAGACGTAGCCTATGTGTACTGTGTGACTGTACCCAACAACACATATACAAACGGGTGACAAATTAAAGGAAAAACCAACATAAAGTGTCTAAGTAAGTTGGTCCACCACAAGCCGCCAGAACAGCTTCAATGTACCTTGGCATAGTTTATACAAGTGTCTGGAACTCTACCGGAGGGGTGGAACACCATTTTTCCAAAAGATATTCCCTCATTTGGTGTTTTGATGATGGTGGTGGAGAGCGCTGTCTAACGCGTTGCTCCAAAATCTCCCATATGTGTTCAATTGGGTTGAGATCTAGTGTCTGTGAAGGCCATAGCATATTAGTCACATCGTTTTCATACTTACTAAACCATTCAGTGACCCCTCATGCCCTGTGGATGGGGGCATTGTCATCCTGGTATCATAGTATCATATGGTCCATCATAGGATAAAGGTGATCATTCAGAACAACTTTGAATTGATTTGTAGCGAACCTTCCCTCTAAGGGGGAAAGTGGACCCAAACCATGCCAGGAAAATGCCCCCCACAGCATAACAGACCTCCTCACTGTAGGGGTCAAGCATTCAGGCCTGTTCTGTTCTCTTGGTGTACACCACATATGCACTCGCCCACTTGTCGAGAATATGGTGAAAGATTACTCATCTGGCCATATCACTTCTCTGTAGACCAGTGCATGTGGGTTTTACACCACTGAACTCTCAAATATGCATTTATCTTTGTAATGTGGGGTTTATGCACTGCAAGCCTGCTATAATATCCCTCTCTATGTAGTTGTCGACGGACTGTTCTTGCTGACAGTCTGATCACGTCCTGCATTGACATCGTCAGTCTCCTGAGGAGGCGTTGCTCTTCTGTTTTTCCTTACATATCGCACTAATGCACAAGCATATAGTATATATACTTAATTTTACATGCATGCATTTTATGTGCGCGTGTGTAAATATAAAGCATCCACATATTAAACTGGCATGACAAAGAAAAGCATTGACTGTAATGATTTATATTAAACACCGTGATTGTTGATTGACATTGCAGCTGGCTTCAGATGTGAAAGGTAATTACCAGAGCAACAACTGCTTGCTTTGTGAAACACTTTTCCTATTTAAAATGAAGAGGATTCTTATTACTCTGCATCAAATCAGCAACTCTTGACTATTTTCTTTGGCATCTATTGGAGCTCTAAATGGCATAGCGGAATAAGTAAATATGCTTTCTCCAAAAGCCTTTGTTGTGTTTTTGCTAATTATTTCTCTGCTATGTATTCTATGAACAATCCTAAATGCTCTGAATAACTGTTGCAAAAATGACAAAATAAAAGCTCATTTACAATGGACTCTTCCCATCCAGACTGCAAGGAATGATGTCTGGCATTGAATCTTACCAATGACCATGGAGACTGGCCAGCAGGCACACAGGGAGGTGCACAATTGCAGGTGAGGGTCAGAGCCAAAGGATAACGACACATGTCATGTTTTATGAGACTGGTTTTTTGTTTATTTTTAAAAATTTATTTAGCACCAAGGGTTTTATGTGTACAATTTCCACCCTAATTTGTAATGTCTAACTATCTGCAACCGCAGCCGCATCCATGTGCAAACCCCGCTGCCAATTCAGGAGAGCGAAGACATTTGCAGTTCTCCTCTTAAACACTTGGTGTCGCCAGTCTGCTTCTTTTCACACCACAGCCGACAGCTAAGCTCGCACAAAGTGGAGTCCGAGGAAGAACCTTTACGTGCTGCTTTGGCACGTAGCCCGCAAGCACCCGATCGACCAGCGGGGGTCGCTATAAAGCGATGAAACGTAGACCCCGAACCCCCCCCACACCCAGAGTGATGCAATAATCAATTTCGCATCGCCCAGCGGAACTACCAGCCACGAGCCAACACTGGGACCGTCTGGATTCGATCCAAGAACATGCTGCTTATCCGTGCACAACAGTTTGGTGATGAACATTTCACTCAAGGATCAAACAAATTAGTTTTAGTATTTTTTTTTTCATTATAAACATATAAAACAATATAATGATATTATAAAAGCATTCATATCAAAAATGTGCACGTGCACCTTAGTAGAGCAACAGCAAAGAAATGGACGAAAAGCTGAAGATAAAAACATTTAAGAATGTCATTTAAGAATATTGATTTTAGCTAAGGCCTTACATAACTAACCAGCTTTTTATTTACCAATTACTGTTCTAACCAACATTTACATTTTTAAAAAATCTACAGGGACTTTCACAAGACAATTAATGGACTGTAACAAAAAACATGAACAACAGTCTTCAAAAATGACCAGTAAGGCATATGCTATAGTTTTGAGCACCATGCATAACAAGATATTCTCTGATCATCTCAGTTTAGCCAATTTATAGTCCCCAGCAAGGTACAGAGTTGGTTAAAAGCTACAAATCCTTTCAACTGACAAAAATAAATATAGTCTTACTTGGTGCCTGTTCATTATCAAATAAAACGTCCCATTTAAGTACTCCCTTGAATTTATTCATCCCTTGAATTTAAGATTAAAAATGTTTTAGATGTCTCTCTATAAAGTGCAACGAACTGACCCACATTTTCATATGGGAACTTCAACAGTGTCTATACCATAGGTTACATTCTTTTCTCCTGAAAGCATTCATTTAGTCTCAGTCAGACCAAATTTGGAAAATGTGTTTTAGGTATAAAGATTGGCAGTGAAACCAGTTGATAACTGTTTGGTGAAGATTAATCATACAGGCTAAGAAATTAACAGTACCCATGCCACTGGATGACCTGGAAGCTTACCCACACCATGAAAAACACTCAACCCTAAAGTCATCTGACTGGTACCTCATCTTGTATTTATAAATGAAGATCTCTCATGTTTTAAAGAAGGTCTTTCACTGTCAACCACAGCAGTAAACAGAGAACTGCACATTTTTCTGTGCTTTCTAATTCTGGAAATGAACCTCAGTGTCAACACAGGCAAAGCATCCCACAATTAAAAACACTGGGTTCAAATAGTTTCATACCGCACGCCTGTAAACATTTATCCATGTCATGCAATCAAATGTTACGAAATTCTGCCAATTTCTTTGCATGAAACAACCAAGAAAATTTAGCTAATTTGAAGGCACAGAGTCAAATAAGTACTTGATAAACACAGTTGTTTGGAAAAGCAGGTTTCCCTTGTGGTGTGCTTGCTTCCTCTTAAGACCAGGCTGCTCAGAAGGTCATGTAGTATCTGTCCAGGCCCAGGTCTTGTGCAATACCCTGCAATACACAAACCTTTTATTTGGACCACCAGATTAAACCAACCACTGAAAAGACAAAAACAGTCATGAAATAACGATCACACTCTGGAAGGTAAAGGTTTGAAATTTGTTTTAAACAGTGAAAATTACTTTTAAAAGACCGGAGAGGAAAAGGAAAAAACACCAAAAGGCCTGGCAAGTCATTGCTTTAAATTCTTACTGCATGCATCATATGTTTGTAAATTACAATATATTTAGGAAAAGTCACAATTCAGAGGGCTCTTTATACAGAAACATGTTTATCTAAACTGATCACATATATAGTTAAGTTAATACAAAAATTGCTTTGTGCAGGTGCCCTGCCTCCTTCGATGATTTAATCAGACTATTCAAATTTTTTTTTAACAGAGCCAGAAATTTGTGTAACTCCAGGTGGATTTACTGTGCTAATATTTTTAACAATATACTTTTGCAGGAGTATCTAACCGAAGTATTCAGTGGTGTAATAGCAATGTCCTATGGGGAGTGCAAGCCCACAACCCTCACATTCATCATCTGACATCATGCTAATCAACACTACAGACAGGACTTTGCATTTCTAATAGCAATTACTTGAACAAATAATACCGTTGCACTATAATTTCATGTGAAAATAGTTTCAGAGCCTCCTTTAAGTTCCTTCATTTATCTACATATTTATGATAGATATTTACAAAAGAAAATATATTTTTTAAATTGCATAATCTAATATAATATCTAGCATTAGCTTTGCAAAGTGAGATAAACTAGACAGAATGGCGAAAGGCTACAACAGTGCAGACGCTGCAGATGTACAGAGGGATTTACAGAACGTGAAACTGTACATTTTTGGAGTCGCAACAATAGCTTCCAGCTGCTAACGCTTCACTTGCTTTCCTTTTCCTGAAGCTCTTATTCACTGGCTTCCTGTTGATTCTGAAGCTCTGGCCACCACAGCGAGGTTCACACCAGTCAAGTCATGTCCCCCAACATGAATACCGGACATGGCAGCGCTCTGGGACAAAAATACTCTCAAGCCACAGCTGCCTCTTAAAAATTCCCTAACTCTGGAAAATTCCCAAGGAGCACTGGGGCAGAATCATAAAAACAATCCCTAAATACTGCAACTGCTGAGTCTATTAGCACTAAACACTAAGTGCATTATGACGACCACTTGGCTCTACATGACTGCACTGTTACTGTAAGAAGCTAATAGATTCCTCCTGGTAGACCGCACTTTTTTTCTAATATTTGTACTTAAAAGCTTTATTAATCCCAAACAGAACAAAATATGTATCTAGAAGCAGCAATAACCAATGCTGTGTCATTGAAAAAATAAAACATATTTTAGAAACTGATGACTATAACATTAACATATGAGCCTAGCAGTCCAAGGGTCATTTTTATGACTTTCAACATCATCCTTTACAATTTTTTTTAATCAAATATGTTACAGCGCATTCCTTTTAACTGAGTTAACATGGCAGAAAAAATTTCCCATAAAAATCAGATGGACGATAATAAAAAAAAATGGAATTTTACATGTGTGCATAATATATGTCAAACCAAACAGTGTCCCTGAGGCTCACTTCCAATCTCCAGCTAACCGCCCCATTAGTTTCTGCAAAGTGAAGTCTGACACGTGGCATTTAACCTTGCCAAAAGAATGGGAAGGGTAACGGGATAAGGGGGGTCAGCTACCTGTGCTCTAGAGGAGTGAGCAGGAGCGGGGCTCCCTAAAAGGGTTGCTCCCCGTGGGGACCCCCACCAGCAGGGCGTCCTTGCAGGCATTCTGGAGGCAGTACTGCTGGAGCTCCGCAGCAGCCTGGGACACCTGCAGAAAAAAAAAAAAAAAAAACAACAGTGAGGAAGTCCAGTGCAAAAATCGGGCCGCGTGGTAATGGGACCACTGCACTTCTACACGCCCCACAGTACGCCATTCATACACTACCTACAGAGCACTCCGTTCTTATGAAGATGGATCCCATCCAGATATGAACTGAGGAAATGGGTCTAAGCAACCAAACAGCATCAGGGTTTCACTAGCTCACTTTCATTTCCTTTAATTTGGCCTCTAAAACAACCACAAAATCTCTGATTGCGATATTATTCCAGTTCCTCCTGACTCTATGAAAAATACAGCAGGTTCCTAAGTGTTACAGTACATAATGGCAACAGGAACATTAATGTAATGGCATCCTCATTACATTAGCACCATTCGTAGTTTCAGCGATAACAAAGATAAAAGCCTGCATTAGCTACCCACATTAATGATGGCCAGCAGGTCATCCACCAAGATACTATTATGCAGTGGTGAACAGAAGGACGGATAATAGTAAATTAGTAAAATAGAATCCATACTCTTAGACATAAAAGAAGGGAGGGAATGCAATTGGTGGTTATACATGAAATTTGACACATATTAGCAAATGCATTTATGTTGATAAGCTATGGATTAATTTTAGTATGACTATTTGTGACAACTTTTTAAAAAAAAGTCAACATCAAAGGTCATAAATTGAGTGGCACAAAAGAGCTTCAATCTGACACTATAACGTGCATGCATGATTTGTGGATGTTATATTACAAGGAAGCACAAGTAGGAAAGCAACTACAAAAATGGTATAATCAACAGTTATTTAGACTGATCTGAAAAAGCATTAAAACATAAGATGTGAAAACTTCCACCGTGGAACAGCAATAAAACAGGCCAGAAGAATTATGTAGGAGTTTAAGACAACCTCACACCAAAATACATCTGACTTTCCACTGTAGAACAATAAATATAAGTAGCATTTACATTTTAGACTAAAATTAGTAACTTGGACTTTAACCTATATTGTATACTGCCCACGTGGAACTGTTTTGGTCATTTCACAAAGGAAGCGGTTTTATGACAGTGTGTCATTATTCTCAGGCATCTGCACCCCTGTGTGTTGTGACATTCTCTCGCATCCCCACCCAGTATTGCCGTAGCTGTGAAATGGTCTATTTGAACAGACCAGAACGCGTGCTTTAGAATTTTGAAGTGACTGAACCACCTTTACTTAAATAGGGTCGGCAGAGTCACAATTCAGTGAAATATATGCAGCATAGAACAGGCTACTGTGGAACAGTCAACGCAGCCTTCGTGGGACACGACCAAATCCCAAAAATCCATTCTGACAGGCAATTGGGGTGAACTCATGTGGCAACATACACAATTTGTCTAGTAGTGGGAATTGACGAATATCAGCATTCGTGATATTAATACCTAAAAGTATGACCCGCTTTAGGTCCATCAGACATTGTAACTTTATAGCCTACGCTACAGTTATTGGGTACAGCTACTCTCACAATATTGCGCGATGCCACGTAGCGACACTACCTACCAAGCAAAATTATTATTTGGAGGAATAACATTAGCTTAGGCTACAACACGAAGCTATTTCTTTAAAGCAGCAGTAATTATTCCGACGCTTATTTAGCCTGCAATAACGTAAAGCTACTCAGCAATCTAAAATTTTGAGACTGCGTTTATTCCCTTTATTTCTTTCTTTCTTTCTTTCTTTAAATAAAATAATTTTACGGGATTTACACGGACGGTTGGTGACAGCGATGACCACAGGCAATCCAACCTCTAATTTA